>NC_084958.1:22878792-22961292 GCF_949316205.1 Platichthys flesus | reverse complement strand
GGGATGTTCCCTGAAACCTGAACAGACCAGAATGATGGTTTACACTTAAACAAATGACAACACACCTGAATACAGGCAACAGGGTTAAAACCTCTCTATGAATAAGCCACTTTAAAAAAAAAAGACTGCAATCTCCACGATATGATGATTTTCTTTATCACGATCGAGGGATCTCTGATGAGTACGAGACAATGAATAACAGCTCCATCGTGAACATGCTCTGTGCAGTTAGCAGAAGAGAACTGAACACACAGCACCTGTCACGGCCTCACCCAGTAGCCACTGGTTTCCAGAAAACCCAAAACAAAGAAACGGAGCAGCGATGGTCTCCATGGACGACAGAGTCCACTTAAGCAGACTGTGGTCAGCCCTCAGCTTTAATTCCTTAATGGCTGCTCTGACCCTCTGGCCTCGCCTCCTCTCTCAGGCTCAAATTGTTTTTACATGGCTTCCCTTTGAGAAGCTCTTGGCTCCTGATTGCATTAGTATTGGGCTGAACGGGCTAAAGGCTTTTGTGTCGCAGGCTACATTAGTGTTAATTCAGTGTGTGTTTGTGTGTGTGTGCGTAAGGCCATATGTGTGTCTTCATTTGTGTTCTCGTTTGTGGGCCCATGTGCAACTACCTGAGACATTGATTGAAGTATATAAACCATAATAATCTGCCAAAGCTGGGAGTACAGCTTCAACGTGTCTAATGTTGTTTTACAGACTTCGGTTTTGGGGAGATTTTCTAATTTTACTTTGATTAATACAAACTAATACATTTTAATGTGCAGTTTAAAAGTATATGCAATGTTGACTTCAGCCTGTAGCCTAATTTTGACTACATGATAACTAAATGGGGACATGGAGGGGGTGATTGAGATGTTTTGGCTTCATCTTTAGGAAGCGGTCTATTGTGATTCAGTGTCTCTTTGAGTCAGTTTATTAATGTGAAGTTTTACGACCTGATAATAATATGATTTTACTACACATCAGGGATCCCTTGATCGTAATAAAGAATAATTGTTGATGTAGCCCTAAAATCAAGTGAGTAGAAGAGGAGAAAATCAAGGAGAGGAACCTGGAACTGGTTTTCCAGTTCAGTGAAATAAGTGGGTTAGCTCATGTTCGAGCTAGCATGGCTTACATTGGGTCACAACAGGAAGTGTTGCTAACTGACTGACTGGTGATGATAACAGCTGATTAACAGGGTCTCTCCTTGCATCATGGGAACTCTCAGCACAACCAGATCCAGAGACTCCACTCCACCTTCTGGCCCTTTTCTCTTATTCATTTATTCTTATTTTTGAGCAATAGACTCGTCGTTCTTCAGTTTATTTCCCTCGCTCTCTCCCTGTTGTTCTCTCTCTCTCTCTCTCTCTCTCTCTCTCTCTCTCTCTCTCTCTCTCTCTCTCTCTCTCTCTCCCTTATCCTGGTTTCCTGCCTTCGTCTGCTCAGTACAGTATCAGCCCCACAGACTGTCTGTTATGTAATGGTCAGGTGACGTGCTGGCCGGTTGAAGGGCCTTTAAGGCCGGCCGCCCTGACATCCACAGCTTCTAACTGCCACGCTGCCTCACCAGTGACAGAACCTTTTGTCGTGTCCGAAGCCACAACATGCTTTTAGTGAATCTGTCTCTTCCATCTTTTTATTTCCTAATGTCTTTTTGAGAAAGTCCTCCTGTCAAAGTCCCATCAGGAGACAAAACCTAAACCTAGAAACTAGCAGGTAGACTGATGATCATTTCACATCGGCAGTGTTTGATGCTGTGTTTACGTTGACGCACATTCAAGCCAGTTTTAATTCAGTCAAGAAGAGAAATCAAATGCTCTCTACGTCAAAAACACAATAAAAATCTAACCTTATGAAAGAAAAGGAATAAAACATAAAATCCCCCAAATCGTATTTAACGCCACCTGGAGGTTGACTGAAGTGTAGGTCATATCTGCAGGACTTTGAATTTGGGTTAGGGTTATGAAGACAGTTTGGTTCTCTGCTGAATGGCTCCTGTTGAAGACGTCAGCTTTGACGAGAGAACTCTTCATGGGAGAGCCGTTGGAATGCCTACATGAATTAGCTGCTTCTAACTGAGGCAATTATTGACACCTACTTTATTCCCACTGGGCCTCCCACATATTGCCAACGGGCACTCTTTATAATGGCACATTGTTTTCATGAGTCACGAACACGCTCCTTGTTTGATTATGCACCATTCAAACAGGTTGTGTACATCTCCAGCACATGATGTCTTCAGAACACTGTGGGCAAGAATGTTGTGAAGCTGGTGGAGCAGTCGAGAGGTTTTCAGTTGTAACTGAACCAGTGAATTTAGATCAATAGCCTCCTCACACTGGCACAGACTGAGCAACAATTAAAGGTTTAAATGATCTATATGAATGTATTTGAAATCAAAAGCTTAAAAGGAAAATGGCAACAAAACAAGTTCATTTGGAAGTGGTTATTACACCCCCCCCCCCCCTCGTGACTGTTCTGCATTTGCATTGTTGAAACAGAGGTTATAACAGTTATAAAAGACAAAATATCTCAGTGTGTTTTATGTTTGCTCATAATCCAGATAAACAGCCTGTGTAAATATCCTCATGGTTGTGTTTCTGTGGTTTTAGGTGCTGATATTTGCTGAAGATGAGTAGTGGGAGGGCGGACAGCCCGGAGCCCCCCCGAGGGGGAGAGTCTCTGAAGAGGAAGGACTGCCAGTCGGACCTCCTGGGACCCAGGTGAAGACCTTCATCCACAGCCTCAATTACTGGTGTCCACCCCCAAAATATCAACTCCGACCACCACATAGTGATTTTCTGTTTATCTTATCTATCTAGACACACTAACACATAGACAAACACAGTGACAGGACACATTTGTGTAGGGACTGAGTTAAAGAGAAGAGGGAAAGAGGTGGAAGGACTTTGCAGGACAATTTAGAAAAATGCTGGCTCAGCATTTCCTGCAAGCAGTGGTTCACATAAGAGCTAACAAGTGGTCGAGCTCTCACTGTTGGAGAGGAGGTGTGAAGGTTGTAGTGACGATGCACTGACGTTATAATGAGGAGAAGGTTTGAGACGTGCACAGTTGCAGTCATGCATCCACCTCAAGTGTCAAACTGCAGATAACCACCCTGTGCATGAAGTTAAAGTCTTCATTTAACCACTAAACCTAAAATCACCTCCCTGTGCGGCAGCCCGAAGAGGAGCACCGAGAGGAGGAACCGGGAGCAGGAGAACAAATACATCGAGGAGCTGGCAGAGCTGATCTTCAACAACATCAACGACATGGACGACCTGAACGTCAAGCCGGACAAATGTGCCATCCTCAAGGAGACGGTGAAGCAGATCAGGCAGATCAAGGAGCAGGGTGAGGAGCTACTTTTTTATAATGATGATGAAATGATGTGAATGTTCCTCTACATATTTTTATTGAACATTCATCTTCTTAAGTGGAGCCGACATGAGTTGTGCCACATTTAAATTTTTCTCTCACAACTATTTTGCAATGAAAGAGGAGCTTTATTCTCCCAACCACAATCACGGGTGGGGGGGGGGAGTGGAGAATGTGGTTGTTGTAGTAAGTGAGGACTCTTAAGTAATCGTGTGATTGAATCGAGTTCAGCAACGCAATCGCATCAACGGAGGAACTGATGAGATGAAATGTGAATTACTCCTCACAAGTGAAAACGAACCGAAAATTCTAAATGCAATTAAGCAACTTTAAAAATACAGACTGAAGGGGGGGGGGGGGGGTTGATAACATCCAGCTCCTTCCACCAACTGAATCTAAACGTGTGTGAGTGTGACCCTGCACAGATCCTGTAGTGATCATGTGTGTGATGATGGTGTCTGTCTCTGCACCACCATCACCATCCGCGCAGTTGTGTAACACTGTGCAACATGATGCGAGCGTGTAGCTCTGCCCCGGGCTCTGTCTCTCGAGCTCCCTACCTCCTGCTCTCCTTCCCTCCACCTTCCTCTCGGTTTCACCTCTCCTCCCCCTTTCCTCTCTGTTCTTTTACTTTCTTCTCCTCTCCTGTTCTCTCCTATCATATCAATTCCTTTCCTTCTTTTCTCACCATGTCCTTTCCTTTTGCTTTTCTTCATTTACCATCTTTTCCTTCCCTCCTCTGTCCTCTCTGTCCTTTTATGTTATGTTTCTTCCGTTGTTCTTTTCCTTTCCTGTTCTCTATTCCCTCACTTGTCTCTCTTCTCCTTTCCTTTCCTTTTTGCTCTCTTTCATTAACCGTCTTTTCCGTCCCTTTCCTTTCCTCCCTCCCTTCTCTTTCTATTGTTTGACCTTTCCTTTCCTCCTTTTCTCCTCCTCCCTCCTCTCATCATCTCCCTCCCGTTTTGTCCTCTGCCAGTCGGTGTGCACATGTTGTTGCACTGTTTGTGTCTGTAAGACAACAGCTGAATAAACACACATGCGTACAAACAAACACACACACAAAATGTTTCATCCCGTTTCTATTGCATTGATTAACAAATTAAAACGACACCTAAAATCAAAGAACCCATCTTTGAGAAAACAATCATTCCACATTTGAGCTGATGTCCCATCCATTAACATGGAGGTGGTGGGGTTATGACCTGTACTGTAGCCAGCCACCAGGGGCTGAGCGAGTCACCTGGACTTCACTTTTGCGTAGCTCCTGTGTCGTCATCTTTAGAGTTTAGTTGTTGGAAGCACACATCTCTGAGAGTGGCTGAGTTGTGTGTTGCTCAGTTGTGCAGATTGGATCATGTGCAAAGTTAGATTTTGTGTTTCACAGGGATTTTCCTCTCTGTGCCCGATGGTTGACGTTCACAGAAAACCGTGCACGTGAATCCCCCCCGCAGCCTGCTGAACACAATAACCACATTTAACCATGTTGTGCAGAAAGCTGGCACTGTGACTTTAACACTCCTCCACCTACATGACAGCCGGGCTCTGCAGTGACAGGCTTTAAGGGCTGATGACTCTGTGCAGCTCTGGTCCCACAACAGGAATGTGAGCTATGTGGCCTAATGGGGCCATGGGAGGCTTAACAGTCCAGTGGTACAAGCAGGGAGGAGAGAGGAGACCGGCCTCTAATAGGACTCTAAACGTGTGTAATGTACCGTGCGTTAACTCTGGCCGATACCTGGTCCCTGTGACGTCCCAGGCACTCAGACCTGCGGGTTCAACAGCAGCTGGAAGACGGTAGTTTAGAGCTGACGCTATTAAGAGGTTAAACGGAGGTTAAGTGATGTGTGTAATCAATGAAAAGTCCTTGTGTGTGTATATATAACTCAAAGTGTGTGTGTGTGTGTTGCTGTATTTTTGCCTGAAGGCGAGAATAACATGTGAGCATTGAATATTTTTCTAAGAAGCTGAGATTAATTTTCAAGGAAAACTAACAAACAACTGTTTGTTTGATTTACAGCCTGAACTTTTGACCTCCCATCTGAACATCACTATATTCAACAAATTCCTGAAAACACGTTGTCAAGGATTTGCTTTTTTCTAAAATATGTGTTTTATTTCTCTTATTTAAGAAAAGGGGAAAAGGATAAATAAATACTCCTGTGTTTCTCGATGTCCTTCACAGACAAAGCTCCGGTGGCGGATGAGGAGGAGGTGCAGAAGGCCGACGTCTCCTCCACAGGACAGGGCGTCATCGATAAGGACGCTCTTGGGCCCATGATGCTCGAGGTGGGTCACGACAGCAGTAACACAAAAGGGAACACAGGAGGAGGAGGGGGAGGAGGAGGAGGTGCAACGAGGAGACAGGGAACGAGGATTAATTTCTTTTGAGGCCACCGACCTGTAACTGACCCCCATAGTAGTTCGTTATCACGTTTTCACAAGAGACGCAACAAACTGCATCCGTCCAAATTAGGTCGTGCTCCTTCATCATCTTCATCATCATCATCATCATCGCAGCCACACAGAGGCTTAAGAGGAAGTCTGTCTTCAGTCCGACAGCCAGCGTTTCGTCTAAGTTGTTATTCGAAACACAACAGGAGCGCCGATCTGACTTTAAATGGTGTTACACTTTCACAGTTGCAGAGAGATAAGAGTCCCCCTGGTTAGTGGCGTCATCTAGCCTTCTGGAGTGTGTGTGTTTGTGTTTGTGTGTGTGTGTGTGTGTTTGTGTGTGTGTGTCTGTGTGCTTATGCTGTCTGTACGCTCACGGGTGTGTGGTGACGTATAACATGACACCCAGTGAAGTAAATACCTGACTTAAAAGCCAGATTAGAATAGGAGAGAAGGAGGCTCACACACACACACACACACACAAACACACACACACACACACACACGCACACACGGGATATAAATAGCTTTCATCAGCCGTATTATTGAGGCAAAGGGTCTATTCTATTCTATTCTACTCTAGTATATATTTACAGTAGTAGTTGTGTAGCTTGTGTAGTCATGTGTGTAAAGCTAAAGGACAAATTACAGTCTGTACATATAGGTGGAAAATGCTGAGTAGACAGGAATGACAGAATGGAAACACACACACACACACACACACACACACACACACACACACACACACACACACACACACACACACACACACACACACACTGCGTAAAAACACAAATCAAAACATCCAGATCTATTTAAAACTGTTCTCATGTCTGCTGATCCTTCTAATCATCACTCTCTCTTCTCTGCCTCCTCTTTTCTCCCCCTCCTCCCTTCCCCCCCCCTCCTCCCCCCCCCAGGCCCTGGACGGCTTCTTCTTCGTGGTCAACGTGGAGGGCAACATCGTGTTTGTCTCGGAGAACGTGAGTCAGTATCTGCTCTACCAGCAGGAGGAGCTGATGAACACCAACGTCTACAGCGTGCTGCACGTTGGGGATCACGCCGAGTTCATAAAGAACCTGCTGCCAAAGAGCATGGGTAAGAACCACAGACAGTGAACCGGACCACATCGGATGGAGGGGTCAGTCCAGCTCCTTCATGTTGCAGCGGTGGAAGAGAACGTTCAGCTTCAGGGGCTGCGTCCTCCAGAGGCTGCAGTCAAATGTTCAGCCTCTGTGTGTGTCTGTGTTCCAGTCAACCATCGCAGCGGTGACCCCTCCAGCAGGAACAGCCACACCTTCACCTGCCGCATGTTGGTCAAGCCCCAGGTGGACGGAGAAGAGCAGGCGACCTCAGAGCAGCAGGACACGGCGCAGCAGAAGTACGAGACCATGCAGTGTTTCGCTGTGTCCGAGCCCAAGTCCATCAAGGAAGAGGGGGAAGGTACTGACTTTGACTTTGTGTCTCTCATTTAGTTCCATGTGTTTTCTTGCTTTCCTTTTGTTTATTTTTCTCTCAGCCTCTTTTTTACTAACCATGTCTCTCTCCGTTTGTTTCTCTGACTTCTTACTCTTGCCCTTCATCATAAAATCTCTTCTCTCCCCATTTCCACCTCTGTCTCGACTTTCCGTCACTTTCCCATCACTCCATCCATCCCCCATTCTTCTTGTCTCTTGTGTCCTGTCCTCCTTTCGTCACCACTCCTCTCTACTTCTCCTCCCATCCATTGGGAGACACTAATTAGAGTGTGGCACTTTGTCATTTCCCCATCTTGTCTTATCAAACCACATGCACACCAGGGAGAAGAGTCTTTCTGGTGCTCTCATTTTAGACGTCTGACAGATACGGTGCCGATCTGTCCCCTGACGGCAGGAGGACGTCTGGTGGACAGACCCAGGGCTGCAGGTTGAGGGTGTTGTGTTGAGGGTGTTGTGTTGAGGTTGTGTTAAAGGAGACCTGCTGCTCATATTCAGGTTCATGAAGGTTTACATCCTCTAACGTACAGAAAACACTTCTCTTTCCTCACGTAACAAAATGTCAGACTTGAATGTGTTTGATTACGCGTCTGATAAACTGTTGAGTGAATTAAACAAACACAGAGAAGACTGTACGTTTTCTAATAACTTCTGATTAGTGTTGGTGTTTATTGTTAAAGTTGACAGGATTGTTTTCCTTAGTTTGTGACATCTGAAACTGTTAGTTAGCAGGTTTATTAAAAAACACAGGACGGATTATCACAAGACTTGAAGGATGTGGTTTAGATTAGGAAATAACCTTTTGGGTTTTGTAGTGGATCCGGATCAGGGGACAGATCAAGGATTATTATGAGCTAGTGAATTTAAATTTAGTTAACTGAATCGTTACGGTGAAAACACCAGTGATGTTGTTTGACTGGAGTACATTACATTAAGAGGTATTTCTAATAAACGTGCACATTCCTCATGAGACATGGTTATGGTTAAATGGTTAATAAAATAAAGTGAACTTGTTTCCTTGTGTTTAAATGAGGGAAGAGCTGAAGCTTAAGCAGGTGTGGAGCCCGAACAAGAGCCTACAGTTGACATCACAGTTTCTTTATGCAGTCTATTATATCATCAGTATTGTGTGTAGTCGCAGGATGTGACGAGAAATGGATTCCATCAACCCGCAATTTTCCAAATGTGCAGATTTCCAGTCTTGTCTCATCTGCGTGGCAAGAAGAGTCCCGGTCAAAGAGAGACCTGTGATGAAGTTCACCACCCGGCAGGACCTTCAAGGTTTGTACCTTGATGCAATGTCCTTTTCCCTGGATGTCCTAGTATGTATGTTATTGTAGGTTGTTTGAAAACCTGATCACTTCAGATATACAGTAAGGGTTGGAGCTCCAGGCTGGTTGTTAAGTAATTCCCCCTGCCGCTCCACATCGTCTGCTAACCCCAGTTCCATCCTCGTCCAGGTAAGATCACATCGCTGGACACCAGTCTGCTGCGGGCGTCCATGAGGCCGGGCTGGGAGGACCTGGTGCGACGCTGCATTCAGAGGTTCCACCTGCAGAACGAAGGCGACATGTCCTTCGCCAAAAAGCACCAGCAGGAAGGTGATTCCTAACAGAACCAGCACAGTTTCTTGGTTGCTGCTGTTTTTGTCTTTAGACCAGTACATCGAAGTGCACCAAGTATGTTTTAATGTGGAGATTTAGAGGATTTAGCAGAATTTCTACCTAATATCCTGTTTTTAATATCAGCAAAGATAACTCTCTGCCACTCGACTCACAGTACTGCTTGTTTCTGTCGGGCTCTTTCCAGTGTTGAAGAGCGGCCAGGCGCTCAGCCCCATGTATAGATTCTCCCTGGCAGACGGAACCACGGTCTCGGCTCAGACCAGGAGCAAGCTGGTCCGGTCTCCAACCACCAGTGAGCCACAGCTCTACATGTCGCTGCACAGCCTGCAGAGGTACGAGCCACCAGGACTTTAACTCTGTCTCTGCTGCAAAGTGTCTTCTGCTCCATCTCAGGACGTTTTCACACCTGAGAGTCTGAATCGAGCTTCATGTGTTTCATTTCATCTGTTTAGTTTTGCTTTCACGATGTAATTTAGGGAGTAAAGAGTTTTGTCTGACATACGTACGTCCTGTTGTCATCACTTAAGTGGGCGGAGTCTACCTATACTTGACTTTGATTGGTTGGAGACAGCGTCTGACGTTGGTGTTTGAACATTAGCTCGTCGGAGGTGAAGACTGCAGCTGCTTCCTCTTCTTCTTCTACAGTTTAATGCTGTCTCCACTTCCTGTGATTGGTCCAAAAGTCCCCAAATTTGTTCGTCAGAAGTTCATCCTAAACCTGCATGATTCTGTCCAGAGAGCTTCACACGTCTCCTCCAATCAGTGGAGACAAGTTATACGATTTCTTGGTAGTGAATCACGAGTTTTGCCCTGTAGCTCGAGAACAAAGTTCATCTTTAAGATCTAAATTCTTCTTAAAATGACGCCCATCTTAAAATTAACATTGACTTTCCACTCATCATAGAAAAACATCATATCATGACTTTAATTACATAACAACAGATTTAATTTTTTCTTGTTTCTCTTGTCAACCTGTGTTGATCACATGTTCCCTCTCAGGCTCTTTGATGGGGGGGGCATCACTGCAGTGTGGGTAACCAACAAAGAGCCTGTTATTAACAGCTTCCGCCGCATGTATAGACCAAAACTGACACAAGCATCACCAGCCAGTTCAGTCTGCAGCACTTCCATCCCCTCCTCCCTCTGCTGGGAGCCACTCAACCAGTATCCAGCTGCTGGTGCGACCCTTCCCTTCATGGTCCTGACACCGGGTCAGAAAGCGATGCCAGGACTTGTTACCCACAGCCTCGCGGATCAATGGCGAGAACTTGGCCTTTTCTACTTCCACAAGTTTCACATTCAAATGCATCGCTCCAGCATTCAGCACAATGGGAGCTTTGTGTGTTTGATGTGGGGCTGAAGCCGATCCATGTTGAAGGCTCTCTCTCTCTGCCACGTCTTTGTTTTCCCACTTGTGTACACCGCCTAGAAGAGCTGCTGTCTGTTGATTTCTTCATGACGAGACTAATTGAAGCTGAACGAAGGGATATCACTGAACCTCTTCAGAATGCTACTCATCACTCTCTGTATATATTCACTGAAATTCAGCAGTAGTTCTGAAAAACAGAAACTTTACTGTATTTTTAATTTAAAAAATGACATAAAAACACTACTACACTATAATTCAATTAAAAAATCGTGCTTTTCTTATTTAATTACAGATGGTGCTTGACTTTTGTTGAAATGGGGTTATTACTAGAAAATGTCATTGTTTTACACGATTAAAACAAATAAACCACCAGCACCGCACTGGACCAGGACTGATTCTTGTTCCCGTTTCCTTCTCCCTTCAGGGATATCGGTGGTGGAATGACCACATATGCACCAGGCGGGCAGGTCGTGGTCAAGCCAATGACCCCAACCAGTGCGAGTGGTCCCTCTGCCTCCCCTGACGCCAGTGTCACCAGCAACACCCACCACTCCAGGTCAGCCCCCAGCACCCCTGGACGGGGTTTCGGGGCTGTGTCGGGTCGGGCCTCCACGCCTCAGGGGAACAGCCACGGACTCAAGCTGGGCAGCCCTTCTGCCCAGGGAAGCCCCAGCGTCAGCTCAGGGGCCCAGGGGGCCATGCTGTCTCCTCGTCATCACCAGAGTCCCGGCAGCAGCTGCAGCAGCCCTCACCTCTCCCAGCACCCCCCTGGTTCCTTCTCTCCTGTCGCCGGCCTCCACTCGCCCGCGTCCGTGTGCAGCAGCACCGGAAACAGCCAAGTGTTCAACTCCCTCAGTGCCCTGCAGGCCCTCAGCCAGGGCCACAGGGTCACCCAGGGCCTCACAGAGGGCCAGCATCCCGACTCACCTGACAGAAAGATGGCTGGCCTGCAGAGCCCTCTTCACTGCAGCAGCACAGGAAGCAGCCAGCTCGCGAAGAACCATCCCGGCTTAGAGGCTGACTTGTTTGGGACCTTTGGGGAGCAGCAGGACTTGTTGTTGTCCCAAAACCAGGAAGGTGAGCAGGGGGAGGACAAAGACGGTGACCCCGACAGCTTGGACAGTAATGGAGGTGAGCTCGGCGACACCACAAACCACCTTCTCAGCACCAAAGGGCACACGAAGCTGCTCCAGCTCCTCACCACTAAGTTAGAACCCTCTGATCCCGGCTCACCCCCGGGGCCCCTCAGGGACGAGCAGAACTGCAAGGACCCGCTGAGCAGGGTCGGGGGTGCCGGCGGGGCTGGGAATAACAACTACTCCACTTCATTAAAGGAGAAGCACAAAATCCTCCACAGGCTGCTGCAGAACAGCACCTCGCCCGTGGAGTTGGCCAAGCTGACGGCGGAAGCTACCGGGAAAGACGCCATCGGTCCCGAGTCGGCTGCGCTGGACAACATGGCCTCACTGGCTGAACTCTGCATCAAACAGGAGCCGGGCAGCCCCAAGAAGAAAGACAATGCACTGCTCCGCTATTTGTTGGACAGGGACGATAACGGCATCCTGGACAAAGCAGCGAAGATGGAGCCGGGCGATGGACCGAAGCTGTCCAGCATTAAGACAGAGAAACAGGAAGTGGGTTTCAACATGGCGGACCAGGTCAGTTTACAGTATTTACAGATAATCCAGTTAGTCATGTATGAAGCATTTCATTAGGTCAAATGAGAGGTTTTGCTGCTTTTCAATGTTTTATATAATTTTAAATGAAATATCTTTGTGTTTTTGGACGGTTGGTCAGATAAAATAATCCCTCTGAAGCTGAGACAGTATTTTAGTGATAATATATAGTGGTAATATTTAGTGGTAATATTTCGTTGTAATATTTAGTGGTAATATTTGGTGGATTCTGCTTCTTTCGGGCTCAAGAGTTTTGCCAACGTTCATATTTTGTGGCCTCCAGTGGTGAAAGTGAGCGGTACACCTGAAATCTAATCAGAATCAGAATCAGAATTATTTTTATTGCCATGTATATTTGCACATACAGGAAATTGCCTTGGTGTGGTTGGTGCACTGTACAAACAACAATATAAAAACAACAATAGAACAACAATATCTACAGTAAGAGAGTTATGGGCACGTACGGTTCTAAGGTGTAGAGATTGGTGATAGTGCCAATAATGTATAGTTATAAATTATGTGCGAGGGGGGGGTCAGCAGAGTCAGTGTGAAGCAGGGGGCTGGTTTGTGAGCCCCACTAATGTAATGCGTGTTCTAAGAGTGTAGCTGTCTTGTTTGTTTCTCACACAACAACAACTTTTAACCATTGAAAGTGGAGGTGCATTCACACGGAGGCGGAACCACTGAGTCAGCCTGTTGATCAGTTGTTCCTCCGGAGTGGAAGAGGAGGAGAGTCGCTCTCACAGGAAGGTTTCTCGTTTGGCTCTTTGTAGAAGGAGACGAGGTTTTGTTGAGCTGGAGCTGAATAAGCCAGGAAGCTGTTTGTGTTGTTCCTCAACAGACGTTTAAACTCCTCTGATGAAGCTCCAGCTAAACGGGAACAGGAGAAACAGAAAGATGAGGCGAAGGGCAGCGTGCATGCAAAGCAGCAGGTCACTCAGAACCTGTTTTATCGACGGTGCAAGTTGTGTTCACAGTCGAGTTGTGTTGTTGTGTTCACAGTCGAACGCAACACAACGTTTCACAGACTGGTGTAAATCAGATATAGGATTAAAGAAATGAATAATAACATTCACTGGTGCACATCAGATCTAAAATGTAAAAATGCAAATATCAGGCTTGAAATATTTCCTGCTTCTATTGTGTCAAAGACCTGAAGTGTCTTTTTAGTGACATCTAGCGGCAGCTGTGTGTAACTACAAAAAGCTGTTTAGTGAATGCAAGTTAAAATCTGGTTTCCATCAGATGATGAATGAGCCTGTTTATCACAGTGATGTTGATCGTTCACTCACTTCACACTGAAGCATTGCTCATCAGCCTTCTCATAGACGAGAGGAGGCTCCACAAAGGTTGTGTGTATATATATATATATATATATATATATACTCTTTAACTATGACTGGACGTAGACAGTTTTTTGGGGGCATGTCCTTCACATCCCCTTTTGCAATTTTCCCTTTATGTGTGTTAATATAGAGGTCACAGTGTGTGTGTGTGTGTGTGTCTGTGTGTGCGTACTGTAGCTAAACCGAGCTATGACTGTGTGTCTTATTGTACATCACACATGACCTCATTAGTGCCGGCAGTTTATTTTTAGCTCCTCCTCTATTCATCAGCCAAATGCCCGGAGGAAACCGTCCCTGTCTGTGTGTGTGTGTGTGTGTGTGTGTCTGTGTGTATGTGTGTGCGAGTGCATGTTTGAGTTGTGGGTGTGTTTTTGTATCGAGAGTTAAGTTGCAATGTAACAATGAGTTGTTAACAATAGTGAAGTTCACGTTCATGATATAAAAATAGATTTTCCCATTTTGTTTTGTTTTATTATTAGTTCTTGTGTCACTCTTAAATCCAAAAGTGAATTTAACAAAACACAAAGACAAAAAAACTTATTTTAAATGTTTTAATTATATGAAATAAATGGGTTGAAAAAAACTTTTGTCAGGTTGTGCAACATTTTAAAAAATCTTTCAAAAATGTCTTGATTCCTTTTTGTTTTGTAATTTAAATGTTTTTTTGTTGCTGATCTCAGGCCAGTGAACTTGAGGACCTTCTGGAGGACCTGCAGAGTGGCGGCCAGCAGCAGCAGCTGTATGGAGCCCAGCCACCAGCTAGAGGACCACCCTCCTCTTCATCCTCTTCCTCCTCTGTCCCGCCCAGGCCCTCGGTGGACAAACAGACCATCATCAGCGACATCCTACACATGAGCAACCATAGCGGCGGCAGCAGCCCCCCCAATCAGCACAGAGCCTTCCCTCCCATGGGCCCAGCAAGTGCGTCTGAAAAATGCTAAAATCCTCAGAATCTCAATGAGAACATTAGAAAAACATTCATCACATTTGTCCCTCAGCAAACATGTGTGAACAACGTGTGTCTTCTCTGCAGCAGGTTTCAGTGGAGCCAGGCAGGGCCCCCCCGGTCGGGCTGCTCCTCCTGTCAGGAGCATGTCCCTGGACGGCAGCATGGGCGCCAACCCCAACGCCGCCAGGCCGTTCCCTCCTCATCACAGGAACATCAGCCCCTACTCCTTACTGCAGCATCAACAGCAGCAAGGCATGATGGGAAGTCACGCAGGAATGGCCAACCAAGCTGCGATGGCCAACTCGGGTGAGGCTGGAAAAAGAAAACTAGCCAATGCAGCTTTTTAACAAAGACACAAGCTCTGATGTCATTAGTTATATAAGTGTATGGAATGGAACATCCTGAAAGTTGATCATTCATCTTCTCACATCTTTATCATTTCTAATACAAGACAATTTGAGCTTCTCTATTTTATAAAAATGACTCTACTTGTGTAATTCATCCCCTTGAATCAGGCATGCTGACAAATGGGTCGATGCGAGGCTCCATGCAGCAGGGCTGGGGTCCCCAGGGGCCAATAGGGGGTCCCCAGGGGCAGATGATGGGCCAGGGGATCGGACCTGGGCGCATGGTCCCCACCATGAACACTGGGCTCCCCACGAGAGGCCCCCCTGGATCCAGAGCGATGGTGAACATGCAGATGATGGGAAATGGTGAGGAAAAAAAGATGGATGGATAACAGAACGAGAAAAACTAAAACCGACACAGACTATCATCAGAACCAGAACTGATCCTGGCTTTTGCATTTCTTTGCTGCAGAGATGGAGATGGCGAACCCTTCCTACCCTCAGCAGCAGGCCCCGCCCAATCAGACGGCTCCATGGCCAGACCGGATGATGATGGATCACTACGGAAACCAGAGCAGGTTGGTCTTTCATGTAACCTGTCAGCTGATCAGCGGTTCTGACGTGAGCTCCGTGTGGATCCTCGTCTCGTGACACTAACGTTGAGGTGTCTCTCAGGTACGGCGTTCCACAGGCGGAGGGGATGGGGTGTTGCTCCATGGGGCCCGAGGGCCAGCCAGACGAAGGGGCCCTGCTGAGCCAGCTGTGCTCGGTGCTAAAGGACTATGAGGGTCTGGAGGAGATCGACAAGATGCTGGGAATCCCAACGCTGGCCCGACAGGTGAGGCCCTTTCAGACTCATAACATTATTTAAATTGGGTTTTATAATGTTTTTGATTACTTGTTCTGAGTCCAACAGTCCACTTAAATCTCAAGTTGCACCAAATTTCACACAGTTGTACATATATTGATTCTGTATTGTGTCCAACCCGACCCCATGCCCCTACCTCCTATGATTACAGGAAAGTTCAGTGTAATAAACAGAAAACATGACTGAATTGAACCTAAATATAGTTTCAAAACAGGTTACACATCTTTTATTATTCCCCTTCCTCATATCTCACCACCCTCCCTCCCTGCAGGCTCCTCTGTCAGACCAGGACGGCATGAAGCCTCCCCAGTACAGCCAACACTACGGCGGGCAGCCAGGCTATGGCGGCATTCCATCTGATGGCGGCTTCCATGGACCCTCGATGGTCGGCCACATGGGGCAACAGAGGATGCCACCTGGTGGTTACCCCCCAATGATGAGGATGCCCGGAGGTGTGGGGCCCAGACAGGCAGGAATGAGGCCGGGGGCTCCCAGTGCCGGAGTGCCCCCTCAGCCCAACAACCTGAGGCTCCAGCTGCAGCACAGGCTCCAGGCCCAACTGGTAGGTCACGTGTCGAATCCCTCCTCTGTCAGTTCTGTGATGCTAGTTGACCTCAGACCTGTGGAGGGGGGGGAACAGACCCTCACATGCATCTGTGACTGTCTGCTGAGCGACATGGGTTTGTTTCCTACTTGTTTAAGTGATCGTCTCAATCCGTCCACAGAGTAAATTCACCTCTTTCTCTGCTCGTTCACTGGTTTAATTAACCTAATTGGTTAATTGGAGACTCCAAACCGCCTGGAGATGTGATGCAGACATGTTCCTGTGATTCGCTGGTGGTCTCTGCAGGGTGCACCCCCGTCTCTCGCCCCAACGTCAGCTGGGACTGGCTCCAGCTTTCCCTGCGACCGCCAAGGTGATAAGTGGCGTGGACAATAGACGGATGGATATATATTTTGATCCTTACGATTGTTTGAAAAGTGCCAAACCTCATTAACATGTAAAAGATGGTGTGATTGCTCCGCACTGAGATTCAGTGTCTCTCTGCAGCAGCCTCCACATGAAGCTCTCACACATTGTTCTTCTTACGCGTGGCGCTGGAGAGCGAACAGTGACACTGACTGGGTTCAACAGGTTCAAACTCAGCGGCAGCAGCCAGACAGGAACAGACGTGTTTCAGCTCGCTGCCTTCATCAGCAACTCCACTTAAGCATCAACACACATGCATGCGGTGTGCACTTAAACGCACACAAAGCCATACACGCACTTATAGAGATTACTGCTCGACCGTACGTTATGTTCCTGGCTGTTAACACACATGTGTGTGTTTCCTGCTCGATGTTCCCGTTCTGTCACCGTGTTGTTGATGCATTCAAGCTCTTAATTCAGTTTCTGCACATGTTCATGTCTTTGGATACTCGATCGTTTATGTTGAGGCTCCAAATTGTCCAATAATGTTGAAATGTGATAATTCCCCACGAGTGACTGATCTCTGAACAGCCTGTTCCTACGATACATTACAGTCTAGACCGCCACCTGGTGGAGAGTTTTGACTACTGCACACGAATCTTCACATTCCTGTTGGTGCCAGTTTGGAAACAGTGAAGTCAAAGTGTGGACGGAAAATACATATTAACTGCTGCTGATCTGCAGATACATGAATGAGTCATTCAAAGTTGATTATGTTCAATGCATTTCAGTGCCAGTCTAAACAAACCCGAACCACGCCTGTCTTCGTGCTTTAGGGGGCGTGTCTAAAACAAAACGTGTAGAATCGAATCATCTGAATTTCAGACCTTAAATAGTCTTGTATTTGTTTGGTTCACAGTTCTCTCCCCTTGTCAGTGGGAAAGACTTTAAATAGCTTCTGTCTCCGTCTGTGTAGTTTGGGAGATAATGTGTTCCAGGATTGTTCTACTTCACTTCACCTTCAGTTATGAGGAAGTGATTCTCAGGGCCCTGCTATCTAAAAGTCTTTAATCTGCAGAAACCCTAGGGGCTAATATAAAGTGACCAGAACCTTTGAGCAGCACGTGACCACGATCTTTGAATTCACGTGGATTCACTTTTCAAACCGTGTTCACACCAGATGAAACATGAGAGTAATAAAGTCTGTTTCCATCCCCCCCCTGTAGAACCGTCAGCCGGTGGGGAACCAGATGAGTGGAGTCTCCAACATGAATCTACCTCTAAGGTCTAATGTACCAAACCAGGTCAGTGGGTGGAGATGATGTGTTTGCTTGTAGAATGTTGATATAGATGGACGATGCATCTGTATCCTGCTGCCATCTTGCACTGATGTCATCATCTGGAGTTTGTAGAGCCGTGATTATTGTGATTTGAAAGTGTTATTGAGACACGAGGCCGACCAATCACGAGTCTCAGCTGTCGAGCTCGATATCATAGCTGAAAAACATAATCGAATAACAAGTTGAAATCTAAAATGACCAAAAAACTATAGATATATTATAGATATAACTATTTAACATGCAAACTGACTTTCTCTTCTTTATTCATGCATTAGTTTGTTTTAGTTTTATACAGTAAAGCCTTGCAACCATTCATAAAGGAACAAGTGCATTAGACTAATTTAATTTCCTCATAAGTTGTAGTAATTATAATAATAGTAGTGAAACAAGAATGGGATTAAATCAGTGGTGAGTGATTTGTGTTGGTTCCATTGAATGGAGTCATCAGCTCTCTGTGGTTCCTCCTGCAGGGATCCCTCAACGCCCAGATGCTGGCCCAGCGGCAGCGCGAGTACCTCAGCAACCACCTGCGCCAACGCCAGCAGCAGCAGCAGCAGCAGCAGCAGCAGCACCTGCACCACCAGCGTGCCATGATGATGCGGACGCAGGGCCTCAACATGCCCAGCGGGGGCGCCGCGCCCACACCGATGCCCATCGGCGGCACCAACCCACGTCTCCCGCAGGGCAACCCGCAGCAGTTCCCCTACCCGGCCTCCAGCTACGGTACTGGCCTGCCCTCTCCTCCTCCACCTCCTCATCCCAGCTCCTCCAGCCCCTTCTCCTCCTCTCTCTCCCCCAGCCGTCATCTGAGTAGCCAGGGCATGATGGGAAATGTGGGCGGGCAGTATGGCGGGGTAATGAGTCCGCCGGCTCAGCACAGTGCCTTCCAGTTCAGCAGTTCAGGTATATGATGGGAGCGGTGGGCAGCGGTGGTCTGTGTTTGATTCGGGGCGGTGGCCCTGAAATATGATCTCTGTAGAAATCAAGTTGATTTGCTGCATGAACAAACGTCTGTGTGAAAATCCACAAAGGTACCTTGAGATTCTTTAATTTCACCCAGTCAGGAATATAACTGGTGGAACTGGTAAAACTGAGATTCCTTCCCCTATCCGGTTTTCTGTTTGTTGACTTCTTGTGTTTGTCTGTCAGTGTCGTAGAGATTCTACTTCCTGTTCCGATTTCTCAGAAGTCGAGTCTGTCCCGTTGTTAAAGACCTGAGAGGAAACGTGTCTGTCCCGTCTCCCTTTGACCCGTTCACCTGCTTCATCCACCAGGGATGAGCCAGCAGCAGCAGCAGCAGCACCAGGACCCAGTGTCGGGCTTCTCCTGTGGGGCTGCGACCCCTCAGAGCCCCCTGCTGTCCCCCAGGATGGGGCAGGGTCAGAGCCCCATGCTCCTGCAGAGCCAGGGCCAACCACAGCCCCAACCCCAGGGCCCGAACCAGGGAGGACCCCCCAGCTACCAGACCAGCACAGACCTCAACGGGTGGCCCCAGCCGGCAAACATCTCCACCAGCAACAGGTAGAACCAGATTCAGGATTCATGTGAACACGCGTCTCAGCAGCAGGGATCTGATCAGAACATCGTCTTCTCCCAGTGTGTACCCACAGCAGTCCCAGTCCCAGTTCTCCACACAACCCAACGCAGGAATGTACAACGGCAACAACCACGGCATGAGCCTGGGAGTCCTGGCCGGCAACGGTGGCAACATGAGCCAGATGTCGGGGCAGATGAGTTCCATGAGCACCGAGCAGGTGAGAGAGTGACTACCTGCTGCTTCAGGTCCTGAACCCTGAGGATCCACGTGGACTGCTGGATTCATTTTGATCATGTCTACTTCCTGGTGTTATATTTGTGTTTCCTGTGTTTCAGTTACTCCTCAACTAAATCAGCAACATCATTGTTTGTTTGTGTTTTTAATCGAATGTTGTTGTTGGTTAAATCAAGTACGTTTTAGGGGAAATTTGTATTCACAACCAATTCAGCACAAATTAACACAAATAGAAATATAGGAAATATAACTCTTGACATGTCCTTAGTGTTTGGGTGTAATTCAGCAGTTGTGTTCATGCTGCTTATGTTTGTGTCACAGGTGAGTGACAACAGCCTGATCCTGGAGCAGCTGTGTCAGGAGCTGACACAAGACGATGACAACAGTTCGGTAAGAAAAGACAATATTTTCTAATAACCTTGACATTGTGTTATTTACGGTTTTACAGAAGCTTTCATGGGGTCAGTCTGAGTATTGGATTTTAAATAAATCTCTTCTCTGTCCTTGATTTCCTGCCTCTCACAGAACTTCTGCTGACCCCTGCTGAGGTCACAGGTCAGAACCACCAGCTTGAATGAAGAAACAAGGAGTGGGATGTGAACCCTGCTCCCGCTGTTACTCGTGATGGATGCTCACGTGAGACCATGATGTAAAACCCTCTGAGCTGCATCCACTTCACTTTGGCTCGTTCAGAAGATCAGACATTATGAGGAAGCAGCCGTCTGAGCCATCCTAACAGCAAACACACAAACTGAAGAATCACATTGCCACAGCGCATTCAGGTTTTTATGATTCATTCCTAAGTTATGAGATAATCTATACATGTCTGTCAATTCGGATTCAAGCTGGAGTCAGATGAAACGAAAGCAGAACATTCATTATTATCTTCACTAGCTCCTTCAGTTTTAAGTTAATGTCGACTAAACACTGGTTTTACTAAGAAAACGTTTCATATTCTTTTTTTAATTAAAGGAAACTCGATTAACACTGAAGTACAAACAGAGACAGGTTTTGCTGTTAGCGTGTGCTCTGATCAGATGAATGTATTCCTAAGCTTTTACCTGTGGGTCTCTCAAGTCTCTGAAGCAGTGTGTTTGGGTGTGTTTGTGTTTGTGTTGTGTGTGTGTGTGTGTGTGTGTGTGTGTGTGTGTGTGTGTGAGAGCGAGAGACTGAAACCAGTTCCCAGATTGACACTGGAGAAGTGAACGATCGAAAAGCATAAAACAAAACCTCTTGATTTTAACATTTATGGTTCTATTTTCGAGCCCGACTGAAAGACGTCAAATTAGACGGTTTCTGAAAAAAGAAATATTTAAAAAAAAGATATTTATAGTTTTGAAGAAAATTTGTAGAGATTATTTGTATGACATGTAAAACAAAAATCAAGGATATCTTTCTTCAAAATGAAATCTCTTCAGAATGGTACATTTTGATGTTGATTTTAATATAATTAATATATTTCAACTGCTGTAGTTACCGGGGAGCTGTATCCCCGTCTAATGACTTTTTGAATGAAGGTAAATGTGTATAGATAGTGTACATACTTAGATTTATTAAAAAAAAATACATTTTCCCCAGAGTGGTAAAGCAAAGCAGCAGAAGAGAAATAATTTCACAGGTCGAGTGAAACCTCAGTGGGTGACTTGGCTAACGTTAGCATCAGCAGCTCCGAGCTCTCTGGGTAAACAGCAGATTGGTCAAAATTCAGATTTGTGCAGTTTATGACAAACAAAACAACTCGCTGCAAATGACAACTCTCTAAACAAAGATGGTGTCTGTGAGTAAACAACGCTTCACTCCATCCTGTTGTTTGTGTGTTGGCTTCGCCCACTGAGACTTTGTTCCACTGTGGTCGTTTCTGCCTCCGAAGCAGCTTTCCCTCGACACAACTTGTGTTTGTGTGAAACTAATAAAAAAAAACTGTTATTTGAAATGAGCCTTTGTGGTGGCGACGCACTGGCAGGACTCACTATTGAATTACAAGCTGAAGGAGGAAGTTGTGTGTCGGTTTGTTGTGTGTTTCCGGCTGCGATCTTTGAACAACAACACATTCTCTTCGTGCCCCTGAACCGACGACTGCAAATACACACGATGTTTCTCCTGATTTGAAGCCAAATCGTGACCCATAATTAACACTAGCTTAAATAACAGAAAAATGTATTTAACATACTAAGTACTTCGGCTTATTACTTTGGTCCATTTCCCATCTGCTAACATGGAGGAGGGGGGGTCACCAGGGGGCGATAGAGAGGATTTGGCTTCACTTTTCGGAGCTGCCGTGTCGTCCATCTTTTATCTTGAGTGTATGTGTTGAAAACCAAAACACAGAAAGACGTGAAGTCACAGACTGAACCTCAGACATTGTGAGGATACTTGAACTGAACTGATGTAAAGGTGCTCTCTCACATGAACCTGTAAAACTCACTGTAACAAAGACACACGTGGATTCATTCAATCTGCTCAATGTGAACTCATTCTGACTGATTCACTATTTCTTTCTCTTTCTCTCTCGATTCATAGAAACACGTGTGATCAATTGCAAAATACTGTAATGCATGAATTTACCTGAAGATGCTAAAGACGTAGCATAAGGCCTTAGCTCTGTGGTTGGCTGGTGTGTAACTGTAAAGTTTATAGGTTGTTGTATGTGTCCCACGCGGCTCAGTGAGTGTTTAACCACTTCATGCTGTAGCTGTTTTATTACACAACCAGGAATTTGTATCTTCTCTCCCAAGAAACGACATAAACCAAATTAACTTGAAATTAAAACAATACTTTGTTCGGAATTTGTAATGAATATTCTTTAAAGTTTTGTTTTTTTTACCTTTGCTGCGGCTACATCAGTTTATCTATATCTGGTATTTGAAGGATTCTAGTTCTGCCAAAATCAAACGCACATCTCTGACATGAAATTATCCCACATTACACAAAATTTGAAAATATTACTGCAGCTTAGAGGAAGGTAAAAATGCTCTGCTGTGGTTTCTGAGATTTCACTTTAACAACCGGTTTGTGTAGCGCTGAATATCAGCATCACAGATTTTCAATAACAATAACAATAAAATGTGTCCTAAATAATCTGAACTTAATCTATAAGTGAAATCTGTAATATGTATTTTGTGCTGTAATGTCTTTAGAGAATATTCTTAAAATTTGTTGTGATTATTCTCCGAGGGTTAATTCCTCAAGATCCTGTTGTTAGAACCAGTTTGATTTGAGGTGTTTCTCAGTAAAATGATATTTCAGAGCAAAAGGTCAAAGTGTGAGAAGCGAGTCTGAGTTCAAAGTGTCTGCAGGTTTTCAGGAGGTCGTCGGTTCAGTTCTTTACTCAGAGTGAGTGTGTTATTATGCAAAAGTCCAGACGCTCACACCACTTTATGCAAGCTGTCCCCACTAATGTTGCTTCTGCCAATGCTACTCGTTAATTTATGATTCATGCCACTGTAAATAAATTATTTTTATGAAGCGGAGCCGCGTCTGTCTTTTTATTCCATCAGCTGGGACGTGAACTTTCCTGTGTCTTTGTTTCCATCATTCACGTGGATGATATCAACATGTGACTGTTTAGCTTTATGATAATTCATCCTTATCCACCTGAGAGATTTATGATTTTTCATCCTTGTAAAACTGACTGTTGGTTCTGCCTGTGTGTGCAATGCTCTCTTCTCACCAGCAGGAGGAAACAGTATCTGCGAAGGTGGAACAACTTTGCTGAGACTGTGAAATAAAAAACATTCTAATAGTTGCTCCTCAAGTTTAATCCTAATATTATATAATAAACTAAATATTATCACATCAATCCATGTGTCAAATATCATGTTTTATATTCACACATTCAGAAACAGTAAGGAAGACAAAGGCTCCAGGAAACAATCACTCAAGGTCATGAACTTTATGAAAGGTCATGGGTTCTCTCCCAAGTCCAAATAAATCTGTAATAACTTGTTTACACACATTTACAAGTATAAACTATATTAATATAGACGATTAGAGATGACTCTGGACCACAGAGATGATTAAAACAGAACACAGTTTATTTTAAATATCTAAAATGTTTAGGTTCAATTCGTTTGTTTGTGCAATGACATCATTTCACATATGAGTCGAGTGTCTTTGTGTTGAATTGTGTTTATTCTCTTATGAACTGTCTATGTTGTATATGTTTGTCTCCTGAATGAGATGTCGCAGCTTTGGTTCTAATGAATTCCCCCTTGTACGTGATGTGAACGCTCATTGGTTGACTGAAGCTGCCAATCAAAAACAGGCTCTTGTCATTGGCTGTCTGGCCTCCCAGACCATTTGACAACCAGGGGATAGTTGAGAAAGTAAAGATGTATCACTCAGATATTTCTGAGTGATACATTTCTAAACTATGTCTAGTTAAAATTTATTTCCATATATTTAAACTAGAGGGGGGGGGGGCGTGTGTTGTGCTCTTTAATATGAATCAAATAAATTATTAATTTCCTAATGAGTCGCTTAAAATAAATAATTGTAACCGCTGTTGGTTTCCTCCTCTTCCTCCTCTTGTACTTGCTGCTTTGGAGTGAGTCATTTGTGTTATTAGACGATCTTGGTGAATGAGTGCGTTTGTGCAGGAAGAGGGGGCGGTGACCACTGCGGTTCTCCTCCAGTATATCTCCGCCCGTCTCTGACTCCCGGCGGCACCTCGCCTCAGTGCGTCTATATTAATTTTCATTATTATTATCATTATAAGGAGCAGGGCACCGCTTCCTCTTCCTCCTCCTGTTGCTCCTCTTCCTCCACGCACGCTCTCTGATGGCGGTCGCGGCGCCACCGAAGCGGCAGGACACCCGCAAATTCTTCGAGAATTTGTCCGGAGCCGGGAAATCCATCGCGGTGCTGACCAGCGGGGGGGATGCTCAAGGTAAAGGGATGCGGGGGCTCCGGGTTCCATTATCGGACCACTCGCCTGACAACCATCTGTTGTTCTGGCAGATTTACGCTATGATCACTGGGAGAGGATGACTTGTCCGATAATGGACAGGCCGATAAGTGTTGAGTGAAGTTACACCTCTTCATAAACAGTTCATTCCTTGTTTATGTGTTTATATTTTAATATAATAAATCATATATAGGTATATTCATTTCCTCTTATGTTATTCTTAATTGTGAGGAATCGGGTTGATTATGCAACAGCTGACGCTCCCTCTCCCTCTCACGTTCCAACATGGATGCTGCTTTATAGTTTGATAGAAAAGATAAATACAACATCAGATACATGAGGAATATGATCCATAAAACAGACTCCACCTCCTTCTTGTCTCCTCGTGCATCCTGCAGCGATGCGCCCTCACACGCACGGTCACCTCCTGCAGGTCGGGTGCGTGCGTGTGTCCACAGTCTGCAGCTGACATCACTCAATGCACAGTCTTTTTTAGTATATCGGAGCTTCACGTGCACTGTGGTGCAGCTGTGATGGACCTGAGGCCTCCTGCTTTCAGGAATCAGCTGTGGGATGACGTCAGTTATTGATTATTGATTGCTATGAGTGACAGAGTGAAGGTGGCAGCGCTGGAACTTTATGTACTTGTCGCATCTCAGTGGAAACACTGGGTCCTGCATCACAGAGGATGAGTCGTGAGAGGAGCTGTAGTCAAGACGGAGGAAAAACACCCGTTTCCGGTGCAGCCTTTCACAGTAAACGTCGTGAATACCAGTTTTCCCTGTCAGGCTTTTACTGTGAAGGCGCTTTCTGATGGCTTCCTGTCTGTCTGCGGCTCACTTCACTGATGCCTACGTGAGGAGCAGCGAGTACCAGTGATGTAGAAACTGAAACTACATCATTCAAAAGTGATTTTACATCATATGAATAATTAATAATCGATATTGAATTTTCTAAAATCAGACACTTATTAATCGTGTAGTTTTATAATATTATAATAATCCTGAAGCATCATCATTTAAATCTGATATTATACTATTTGGCTAATTCATAATTGATTTAGAAATATAACACATTCTTACTTTGTAGTTTTACATTATAATAATAACCCTGACGCACCATCATGTGGTTTATCTGGACACATGTGCTGCAGCTGGATTACATAACGCTGAGCTCCTATAGGACGATTCTGAACAGCACAGATACGTTTGTGTGTCGGAGGCAGATCTTCATCAGCCGGTTTCCAGGCTGTGATCACACATGTTCCTCAGAACTCAGAGATCTCACTGAACGTGAACCAGTCGGGATGAGAGTGATGACCACGAGTCCTGGTTTCTCCTCATTTATTAAAAGTGGCTTCAACCAAATCACCATCGAACAGATTTGTTCCTGTTTTGCTTCACTGAGTCGTTTTCATATTCTTGTGAATATGAGTCATTTTCAACATGAGTCATTTTCAAATTCAGTACAAACATATACTGGGACTCAAACACGAGCTGATAGATTCAAAAGGTCATAGGTCACAGGAAACTTATATGCATAGTCAAAAACTACGAAGGCAATATCTCCAACTATGACTGTCAGTCTTTATGTGAAGTTTCCTACATGTTTCCATTAGGACCCGACTGAAGTTGATCTCTGATATTTGGGAATCAGATGCAGATATATTGTCCTGTGTATATTGTTCTTCCAGTGCACGTCCCTAGACGGTAAGACGTGCACATTGAAGTAAGAGCAATCTGCAACTGTCCTTTCTGGATTATGTTGTCAAATGTCATGTAGTCACAAATCAAACATTGTCATATCTGCTGATTTCAGAGCTCAGCTGTTTTCACAATCCAGAAAGTACAATTGCAGGTTTTTTTATTGTTTTTTTAAAAGGTTTCATAACCCACAGTTTTCTCTGGGGACAGTTCCTTCCCTCAACCAAAAGCTCAATAAACACTTTGTCCATTTCAAACTCATCCATCTCCCATTTTATCATAGATCTTCTTCAACCAATCAGCTCTGGCCTGGTCTCTTGGCAACAACTATCTAATTCCATTAGTGCTTGTTAGCCTGAAACCACATCCAGCCCCCCCCCCCCCCCCCCCGAATGTGCCCCGCGTGTTATCTTTATTATAACGTTAGAACCTCGAGAGCAGCAGGAGTTATGAAAATGTCACGTCACTGTTTCAGGTAAAGGTTTGTGTAGTAAGAACAAAAACAGAAAATCTCAACATTCACTCAAATGCTCAGGAATTAAAAAATAGCAATAATGGGTAAAAGGACATTTCCTCCAGTGTTGATTTCTCTAAGTGTTTTTCTTCCTCCGTCCTTCAGCCGTTTGGAGATCATGTCGGAGGCGTGGGCGCTTGTTTCCAGAGACAACCACCAACTCCTCTCTGTCCTTTTCTTTCAGGCATGAACGCAGCCGTCAGGGCGGCCGTCCGGATGGGGCTCTACGTCGGGGCCAAGGTCTTCTTCATCCACGAGGTGAGACGAGGCCCCGGGGGACGTCTGCCTCCTCGGTCTCACTCTCACACTCCGAGCTGAATCAGAAGGGACGAGTCTTTGAATGTGCCAGCGGGATTCTAGAATCAATTATCAGATATAGATAGAGATATAGATGGAGATAAAATATAGATGGACTCAGAGGGATGGATTTCTTCCTCACTTGCTACTTATCTCCAGTGAACTGAGGTGATCAGTGGTTTAGAAAGTCTGTGGCCTCAGTGTGGATTTAAGTGGATTAGCAGGAGTCGTCCTTCGCTTCACTCTCATCTTCATCAGCCTCGAACAACCAGCAGGCTCGGAGTCACCACAGCTGAGGCCAATGATGCCTTTATTTTGGCGAGGACTTGTGCTCAGCATGTTCTTTTCCTGTTTATATCATATTTTAGATGATTGATTTCATTTGATTTCAGAGTTAGTGAGTCGTCCTCAAACTCTTCTATGATAATCTGTCACTTTTTTATTGTTTGTGTGCAGAGCTCTTTATAAACAGTGTGTGGTGCACAGTGTTCATCTCGCCTGGTTTATCTGCAACAAGGGTTTTATAGTTTATAGATGATTTATCATACCAAACTCGACAGCACATAGCCAAGTGTGAAGTTAAACAGATGAACAGTTAGTCAGATAATGGTTCAACATGAAGACAGACGTGTGTGATGGCTGAAGATCTGATGTGCTCCTCCTCTCAGGGCTACCAGGGGATGGTGGACGGGGGCGATAACATCGAGGAGGCCTCGTGGGAAAGCGTCTCCAGCATGTTGCAAGTGGTGAGCTGGACTCCATCCCTGTTTCCTCCTCTGTTCTGCAAACGTGAGCGATTGTTAAAAGCCTCAGCCCCGTGTGATGTCTCATATCTGCTGTGTTTGGTCCTCAGGGCGGCACGGTCATCGGCAGCGCCCGCTGTAAAGAGTTCCGCAGCCACGAGGGCCGCCTGAGGGCCGCTCACAACCTGGTGAAGCGCAGCATCACCAACCTGGTTGTGATCGGAGGAGACGGCAGCCTGACCGGAGCCAACCTGTTCAGAGAGGAGTGGAGCAGCCTGCTGGACCAGCTGCTGCAGAAAGGTGAGGCCTCGCCGCCGGGCGGGTCAGAGCGTCCCTCACAGGCGGGGACAGGACTCACCGCCCCCCCCCCCCCCCCCCCCTCCCCGGTGTGTTTCAGGTCTCATCGACCAGGAGGCGACCCGGGCCAACTCCCAGCTGCACATCGTCGGCATGGTCGGCTCCATCGACAACGACTTCTGCGGCACGGACATGACCATCGGCACCGACTCGGCCCTGCACCGCATCATCGAGGTGGTGGACGCCATCATGACCACGGCTCAGAGGTGAGAGGGAGGAGTCCAGACGGGACAGAACAAAAGAACGAGCAGGAAAAGACCAGAGATGAATATAATGTACTTTGTAATGTCTGCCTCAGGAACTGACTCATACAGATCCGTCCTCCTGTGACTGGATGGACGTTGAGAATAATCAGGGGACGTTTCAGTGTCTCCACAAACCTCAGAGAGGAGGTGGAGCTCAGGGTGGAGGGTGGAGGTTGAGCTTCTACTCACATGTGTCTTGTTTTCTGTGGGTTTGTTGTTTTCCAGCCACCAGAGGACGTTTGTTCTGGAGGTCATGGGCCGACACTGCGGGTAGGAGCCTGTCTTTGTGTCAGATTACATCACTGCACACGCATATGAAAACATATATATACACAAACCAGTGTGTGGTCCTTTAACACAAACCCTTTCCCTGCAGATACCTGGCCCTGGTCAGCGCCCTGGCATGTGGAGCCGATTGGGTCTTTATCCCTGAAATGCCCCCTGAGGACGGCTGGGAAGACAACATGTGTCAGAAACTGTCTGAGGTAACACACACACACACACAGCCACACAAAGACACACACACATGTATGTGTTGTTAAAACCAAATCAGTGAAAGAGGAATGGTCTGAAAGAGGAAAATATGAAGTGAACACGTGAAGCTGAAGGAACCTGCAGAGGGTTGGAGTGAGTTGATGCTGTAAACACGACCTCAGGACACAGTTTCAAGTCTCAAGGAAAGCAGGAGTTATATGGACTGTAAGACCTGTCTCTCTGGTGGGATTCGAACCAACAACCTTTGAATAGCATCTTTTTCTAAGATTAATTTAAAGTAATTTACAGATTCTTTGTGTTTAAGATGTTGTTATCAGATCTCCAGATGTTTTGAAGAACATTGTTTTTACAGGACTTCCAAACAAGTAGAATAACGTACGATGTATTTTTTCCGTACTGTGACACTTACAGGCTGGGTGAATGCAAAAGGTTTTTATCTGTCATGTTTGGTTATGAATAATAAATATTGTAAATCAAACTCTGCTTGTTTTCGTCCCTGCAGAACCGCGCTGATAAGAAAAGACTGAACATCATCATTGTAGCTGAAGGAGCCATAGACGCCCACAACAAGTCTATAACCCCTGACTATATCAAGGAAGTGAGTATGATGGAGAATCTACGATTTTCTTTTTAATTTTCTCTAGATTAAATATTGTTTTTAAATTGTACTGTAAAGTGAGAAGAATAATAATCTGCTGTGGTATTAAGATTATGCATTTACAGCAGTTAGAGCTTATTTCCCGGTGATCACCCCCCCGTGTTCTGTCTCCGCCCCCAGCTGGTGGTCCGCTGCCTGGGGTTTGACACCAGGGTCACCATCTTGGGTCATGTGCAGAGAGGCGGGACCCCCTCGGCCTTCGACAGGATCCTGGTACGTCAGCACTGATCATCCTAACTTTTATTTTAAGTATTAATTTGAGGATTGAGGGATTTGTCGGTTATTTCAAAAGTTATTCTTCTTGTTCAACGATTGAAATATCCTGAAAGACATGTTTTCTCCCTGAGCCTGCAGACCTTCTGCTTCTCAACTACCTGAGATCATGTGTGTGACCAGTAGCCGACATTGAAATGACCCTTGACCCCTGCAGGGCAGTCGTATGGGCGTGGAGGCGGTGCTGGCGCTGCTGGAGGCGTCTGCCGACACCCCGGCCTGCGTCGTGTCCCTGGTCGGGAACCAGGCTGTGCGACTGCCTCTTATGGAGTGTGTTCAAATGGTGAGTGTGTGTCTGTGTGTGTGAGTGTGTGTCTGTGTGTGCCCTGAGGCCTGATAATAGACCTTCACCTTTTCATGTGACGGATAATTCCAGATAGATATTCTGAACATGTGACCCTTGTCCTCAGACCCAGGAGGTGCAGAAGGCCATGGATGAGAAGAAGTTTGAAGAGGCCGTCCGACTGCGTGGGAGGTATCTGTTTCTCAACCAACAAATCGAATAAAACCAATATCACTTGTTCTCTTGTCTTTCTGTGATTATTGATTATGGATTGACTCTGACGAGGACAGTGGGGGTTTCGTTCTGCAGTGGATGAACTTTCTGTTTCTCTGTCTTTTTGCAGGAGCTTTGAAAACAACCTGAGAACCTACCGGCTCCTCTCCAACCGCAAAGCAGACTCTGAACTCCCCAATGTAAGAACGATCCCAGAGCAGAGAGTAACTGGGATCCTATCAAACCAGTGAATTCTCACCAGTTTAATTCCTCTGATGTGTTTTCCCACCAGCGGCTCAGAGATTTGAGCGTTAGCAGCTCAGGTACTTCCTGACCTGCAGTCTCTTCTTTCTCTCTCTGACACTAACGCTGAGTCTGTTTCTCTGTGACTGTCGGTCCTGAGGGAGAGGAGGAGGACGAAGAGCAGCTCCTCCCTCCAGCTCCCGCCGTCACAGACAATCACAGACATTCACAGACAATCTGTTGTGATCCGCTTCCAATGAAACTGAAGTCGCCTGTTTACAGTTTAATGTCACGGCTGAAAATGACTCTGCTCATTCTCAACTCAAAGTGTGACCGGCTCCATTCATTTAGACCTGGCTGCTGAGCTCAGTGCCTGAAGCAGGTTTGTCTGAGCGATTCATCAGGAGGCAGATTGATATCGGACAATATTTGTGTTTGCAGACATGAAAACTTTTATTTTGGAGAATGAACATTGCAGGGGGGGGGAATTGTTTCTTCTAGTTTCTAATTTCTAGTTGTATTTCTGTTTTATGTAAGTTTAAAGTAATAATATCGACCCTTAGTTGCCTTTATTTAACGTAAGGGTTTGATAACGACATCTTAGGAATCATTTGCCAATTTAGTTTTTAATATTCATCAGTTGCTTTATTGATTGATAGTGACAGAGTCCTAAATCATGTCTGTCTCCAGGAAACTAAGCTTCAGGAAACTAACCAGGATTTAACTGTGAAACCGGTTTCATCCACGAGATGAAACGTGGAAGTGTGCGAGCTGCTCGTTGTGTGTTTCTCCTGATGAGCTTGAGTCCGACAGGAGAGAGAACTGTCTGTGATAGTTTTCATTTAACTGAGACTGATCTGAGAGCAGCTGCAGCTTCACTGCGTCTCCTCGCAGCATGTGGCCTTTTGCATGGGAGGTGATCTCAGCCTGCTGCTGCTGACGTCCGGCTCACTAAGTGTCTCCTCAGCCGAGATGTGGCTGGTTGCACGAGGCAGTGGAGATGATCCCAACGTCCTGACAGGCATCAGATCATGATGTTCAACATCCAGGAGAACTGCAGAAGGGCTGGGTCATAACACGAGAATGAGAAACATCATCAAATATCAAAACATCTTCATTTTGTTGATGCAGATCGTGTTTTTGTGCAAAAACACGATCTGCATCAACAAAAATGTCAAACCTCAATCAACTGGCTTTTATTTAAACTTGAAAAAAACATTGATTTTACTTTTATAATTGATAATTTTAATGATAAATGGGGATATTAATTATCCCCAGATATGAACTTTCACCCTGACACTATCTGGGCTCAGTCCTGATCTGCAGTGAATCACCAGTTCGTCTTCACTGCCTCTAAAAGCTGCTGCTGCACCGTCTCCTTCAAACCGAGCATCGTACAAACTGTGTGTTGTGTGTTTGTGTGTGTTTGTGTGTGACCGCTGCTCTCCGTCACCCACAGAGCTCCTTCAACGTGGCCGTGCTGAACGTCGGTGCACCGGCCGCCGGTATGAACGCCGCCGTGCGTTCTGCCGTCCGCGTGGGAATCACCGAGGGCCACAAGATGTTCTCGGTCAGCGACGGCTTCGAGGGATTTTACAAAGGACAAGTGAGAGACACACACATCCATCAGTGCTGGTTTATCTTCATTAAGTGAAACGTGTTCTGCAACTTAGAAGAAGGAAAACTCCAATAGGAAATCAAATTTTAGATTTCAACCTTTCACAGTTTATTTTGTAGTTTGAGTGACTCGATATTTATCCCACACACTTTCTCTAAAAGCTTAATTTACCCCAAACATAATTTAATCACTCAGTGAACTCTTTTTTAACAAATCAACTAATTAAATGTAGGACGTCTGTGTTAATTTCCTCTAACGGAGTATTTGTGTATTCACCTGCCGCACCATTCACGAAAATCTGTAAATCTCTGAACTCTGGAGAATATCTTGAAATGGATTTGCAGGATCCAGATCTTTAACCTGGCTCCATGAGGAGTGACCATGTGGGGGGGGGGGGGGGGGGGGGCAGCGTTCACAGCAGGAGGTCTCAGTGACCAGCGGCACAGGAAGTGGCTGCTCTCCTCTCTCCGGGCTGCAGCGGTGATAACACAGATAAACAGCCTGATTACCCTGATCCAATTAGTGCAGACCCACAGCTGCTGCACTCACATGCACCACGTTGGATTGTGCTCATTGTGCTCATGCTCTCCACACACACACACACACACGCACACACACACACACGCACACACACACACACACACACAAAGTCGATGAAGCCCAGAGGCGAGCTGACGTGACGCAGGATTAGATGTGATTGAGAAGTGAAGCCGTGATGAGGCCGAGGAGAGCAGAGAGCAGATAACGTGTCAGAGCTCTAACTTCCTGGAACACTCCCGGATTGAGACGCTTCACACGGATCCTTCGTCTCATTTGTCCCACACAGCGTCTCACACAGCTGCTTTGTGTGTTGAGACCTCAGAGATGCACATCTGATCCACTGAATATGTCTCCTCCACACTCAGAAAACATGGATTGTATTTGTAGAGCCACAATGAATATGTCTCCTCCCAGAAATGAGTCCCTGATAATTACCTGTGGTTAGTTTGCAGGATCATGTAAAAACTATCAGACACATTACCATGAAACTTGGATGGACGTGTTGTAGAAGAAGAAGAACTCATTAAGTTTAGGTGAAATCCAGATCAGGGGGCGGATCCAGATCAGGGGTTCGGATCCGGGCTTTAACCTTTTCCTTCGTCAGTCTGAAAATTAAAAAATCTGGCAAATTCAGGGACTGAAATTAATGAGTGTTTGTAATATGGTGCAGGTCTGAATAAAAGGAGTTATAGTTATTATAATTAAGCTTCAGACTCAGACGTCCATTTCGGTATATAAATGAAACTAAAATAATGATTTACGGGATTAAAACCTGTTCAGACTCTTTAATCTGATCTCGTCGTTTGAGGAGTTAGGAGCCAAATCTCAAAGCTGCGGCAGAATCTGCATGTTTGATCTTTAGGATTTAAAATCATGAGGATTTAGTACATTGTCTCCGAGCAGAATCTACCACACTGATGTCAGCTCGGTTTTCAGTTGTTTTTAGATTAAAACGGTTTCATTCAAACTTTGGAAACAGAAGAATAATCCTGAGGTCTTTTCTTTGGTCAGATCAAGGAGATCAAGTGGGGCGATGTCGGGGGCTGGACGGGACAGGGCGGCTCGCTGCTCGGGACCAAAAGGTAAACCACTGCTGTATGATATGATGAGACAAATCATTTCATGGAGTCGGACTTCAAGGGGAACATCTGTCCCTCGTCTCTGTTCCAGAACTCTTCCAGGACAACATCTGGATAAGATAGCCGAGCAGATGAGGATCCATAACATCAACGCGCTGCTCGTCATCGGAGGATTCGAGGTTCGTGTATATTTCTGTACCTTTTAAACATCATAGTCACATTTTCAACTCGTTGTCCAGTGTTTCATTTTCACTTTTTCCCTTTTTGTTCAACAAAAGTAGTCAATTTAATAATTAATCACCGATTCCACCTATTTCTCATTTTAAATGGAAAAACATTTGTAAAGATTCTAAATTAACCTCAGATGAAGAAGTAGAGAGAGAGCGTAGAAGTCGTTAGTTTATATTATCTCTACTTCCTGTGTGTGTCTCAATCTCCATCGTGATTGGCCCGGCTCTCTCCTCTTGGCTACTCCCTCCACTAAACTCCTCCCACACCTGTGCTCCTCCCTGTTTTGTTTTGTTTACACCAAGATAGCTTAGCTCTAAGAAAACTGTCCCTTAAATAAAGTTTAATATTATTATATCATTGTTATATTTAATTCACACGTTCAACTTCCCGCTTCACATTCATGTGAGTGTGACCTTACTTAGACATCCAGGCCCCCCCCCACCCCGGACCACACCCGTTTCCATTCTCCATCCGTCAAAGTTCTTCATTCTTTGAAAGCAGAAGTTTTTATTAACGTTTAATAATAATAATCACACTCAGCTCATCCCACCAGTTTCCCCCCATCCTCCCTGTTGGTCTCTTACCTCATCCTGAACGATAACCAATGAGACGCTGGCTCTCCCCCCAGGCCTACGTGGGGTTACTGGAACTGTCCTCTGCTCGGGACACACACGAGGAGTTCTGTGTCCCCATGGTCATGGTCCCCGCCACCGTGTCCAACAACATCCCCGGGTCCGACCTCAGCATTGGCTCAGACACGGCTCTGAACGCCATTACTGATGTAAGTGAGGCTGGATCACAGTGTGAGTGTGTGTGATTGTGTAGTGGGACGTCTCACACACACACACACACACACGTCCCAGGGTTCTGCTGATTGACAGCTCGCATCCACACAAGATCAATCACAAGGTTTATTTGACAGGTTCAGAATCATCAGCTTAAAATTACAGGATTCTTACAAAAAGGATTTTCTGAAATATTTAACTAAATATTGTATTTGTGATACACGTTAAAAAAATGTGGGAAAAATCATTTCTGAGCTCTTGAATTTGGGAAAATTTTAATATATGGAAAGTTTCTATTAAGCATTGATGGAATGAGGTGGAAAAAAATGAAAGAAGAAAGGACGTTTTTACAGGGAAGTGAAATCAGTTGATCCAAAACATCTCAAATCCAGAAACTATTACAAATTAATAACTATTAACTAATTTATAACAATAGAAAAATCCTTCATTAGTCCCATAAAGGGGGGAATTGAAAGAGGATCATATGAAAGACTTTTAGGACCAAGAAAGACAAATTCAGTTTCCAGAGCTCTCAGGGGAAATTCTTCTGCAGAATTCTAGAATTAGTAGAAACTAATAATCCGGATCTGGACGAGGTCCACCCACAGCAGGACACGTGAAGTTCAGAAGCCTTAGTGGCTGGTTGTGTTGGAGTCGAGCTGCTCAGCGCAGGTAAGTGCTGGAGCATGAAGTGACGTGCGTGGCATGTTGTTAGCATGTGGCCAGTTGTGTGTTTGTTTGGTAAACAGCAGAGAACCGGACAGTTCAACACATCAGAGACTCGTCTGTCTCTTCTGTCTCTTCTGTCTCTATTCTTTCTCTTCTGTCTCGCTCCCTCTCTTCTGTCTCTTCTGTCTCTTCTGTCTCGCTCCCTCTCTTCTGTCTCTTCTGTCTCTTCTGTCTCGCTCCCTCTCACGTCCACATTTCGAGTTGTGTTGGACCAGACGAGTCTCGACCTCTGACCTCGTCTCCTCCGTTTATTGGACATAAAAGGAAGCGTAGCTCCGAGCGTCTGGAGTCCGTCCCTCAATCTGTATCTGTCACGTCAACACTGTGACATGTCAGCCAGGGTGAAGCCTCCACTCAACCCCCCCCCCACCCTACTCCCCTCGGTCTGTAGGAAGCCAAAGCCCCCGTCAACTGGAGAGAGCCAGACACACACACACACACATATACACACACACACACACACACTGCAGGGAAAATGCACATTTTCATGTTTTCACACTAGAAGAATGTGCAACATCATATTGGAAACTTGGAGTTGAGTCACTGGGCACCATGACAGAGTAAAACCACTAGATTCCTACACAAGGTCACATGTGTCAGACGTGTAGTGCGCCCCCTGGGGGTCTAACCCAGTGTTGCGGCCACCACCATCAGGCCCTCGAGTCCCTGCTGCAGCTGAACGAGGCCCGGTCAGACCACGAGGAGTTCTGCATCCCCATGTGCATGCTGCCGGCCACCATTAGTAACAACGTGCCCGGCACCGACCTCAGCATCGGCGCCGACACGTCCCTCAACGCCATCGTGGAGGTAAGGTCCAGAGGAAGAAGAGGGGGGAAATGGCAGCTAGAGGTTTCCTGTGTTATAGAATCACAAATAAACGAGCGACCCACGTTTCTCTGGATCACGAGAGCTGGATTTCAATCAATCGTCTCAAACCACGTTGGTTCACAGCTGTTTCTATAAAGAGTCTGTGAGTACATGTTTCTATATCTAAAGAAAGGAAAGATGCAGAACTCTGATGTGCATGTGCTCGTGTGTGAAAGCTGTTGTGTTGTGTTGATGAATCTTTGTAACGTGCTCGTCTCCTCCGGCTCGTACAGTTTGTAAAGTTTGTCAGATCTGGATTGGAAACTGTTTATGATGTAAACTGTCAGGTTCACTCTGATCTCACCTCGTTAGAACAAATCATCACAACTCAGTTAATCTCAATATCTGAATATGTATTCAGCAGAGGTGCCACACTTTTAAAACACTTACTACCACTACACACCAGTGATGAAGTAATAAAAGGCTTCTGTTTGTTAGTGTGATGGAAATTCATCTTGAGATTTGAAGTAATGAAATTCTCAGACCGGAGTTGCTTTTGAGTCTTTATAAAAATAATAAGCTCTGCAGAGTTAACAACCAGCACGGGTGCAAGTTCACACAAGCCGGAACTTATACAAAGAGGCGTTACACAACACATAATATGAAAAAAGAAAACGTGCCAGAACTTATACAAAGAGGCGTTACACAACACATAATATGAAAAAAGAAAACGTGCCAGAACTAATACAAAGAGGTGCTTCATAAAACATTAAAAGAAAAAAAGATATGAAATCCTCCCCCGTGTCTATCTGCTGCAGATCTGCACATTCAGGAGTCTGCAGCCTGAGGGGCTCCGTTCTTCTCCCTCGTGTGATTCGTTAGTTTCAGCTCTACTGTCAAATCGTTTGTATGTCTTCTTTGTGTTGCCTCTTCAATAACTGTGACCTCTGTGCACGTGGGAATCAGACGTGTGACCGCATCAAGCAGTCGGCCAGTGGCACCAAGCGGCGGGTGTTCATCATCGAGACCATGGGGGGCTACTGTGGCTACCTGTCCACGGTGGGGGGGCTGGCTGCCGGAGCCGACGCCGTCTACATCTACGAGGAACCGTTCGACATCCGGGACCTGCAGGTCAGGGACCAGTCACTTCCTACAGGGTTTCTATTTGAGCATCTGGTGGCCGACCGTTCTCCCCCTGTGACGAGACTCAGGCGTGGGCAGGTGACCCAGACTGGTTTATTAATAACCTCTGAGCTGCATCACTGGATGACTGACAGCTGTCATCAGATCGATCACGATGAGACGTGTTCAATCTGGGGCCCGACTGAATTTTATAAACTCTAACTTGACTTAATCATTTAAGTTCTGTTACATTTCTTTAAGTTAGTAATTTGCTTTTAATCTAAATATATTTTAACAGTAATTATAACATTAGATTGATATCATCTTAAATAATAGACGTAGCCCAGTCAGGCCTTTCTGTTGTGTTTAAGGGTTGCTGGCGCCCCCATGTGGTCCGAGCACCACCCTGCGTGTGTCTCTCCTTCCTGGGGAGTCCAGAGGCGAAGGTGTGATTCGGATCTGGAGCCTGAAGGTTCTAGGTCACAGCTCAACGCTCTGCTCTGTGTTTCCAGGCCAACGTGGAGCATCTGACGCAGAAGATGAAGACGAGCATCCAGAGGGGCTTAGTGATCAGGTGAGGATCCAGCCGCTCTGTCCAGCTGCTGCTGCTTCTCCGGCTTCACAGAGTTTCTGACGGACTGAGGGAAGAAACCGATGCAAACTTACTGAGATGTGTAATTCTGATGGTAATTTCCACTAATTGCACTAAACCAGTGAGTCTGGGACTATGTGTGACATCAGATCGACCTCACGGACGTTAACTCGTGTCATGTGGTGTGAGGCTATTTTTGTCCTCTGCACCATCCTGCTGTTTTCCAGGAGGTCGGAGGAAAATAGGACGAAAGTCATAATTTGTACATTGTGTATGTTTTCTTCATTATCACAAGAAGTACAGCAGATATAGAGATTTAAAAGGTTACTTCAAAAAGTACAAGGTAGTTTGGATCTGGCCAGGTTTTGAGATTCATCTGATTTCTGTTTGTAACTACACTGAAAACAAAGTTCCTCATGTCTGCAGCTTTCATTTGCCCTGTGAGTGAACCGACTCTTTTAATGTCCTCGTTTCCAGGAACGAGAACTGCAACGAGAACTTCACCACGGACTTCATCTACCAGCTGTACTCGGAGGAGGGTCGGGGCGTGTTCGACTGCAGGAAGAACATCCTGGGTCACATGCAGCAGGTCGGACACGCTTCCCTGAACCAGCTCTGTTTGTTCATCTATCTGCAGCATGTTGAACTCTCTCAGCTTCTGTAGAAACCTCCGTGTTTTCCCAAGAGGATCCGTAAATGAACACTGGTCCTTTCCTGGGTCACGTTGAGCTCAAGTCCTTCCCAGCATGCACTGGGAGGGAGCTTTCCAAACACTGTTTCAGTTGAGTTGTGATCAGTTGTCACTTGGACTCAAAAGATGAACTGATGAAATGTCACCGTCACACCAACAAATCTGCAGTTTGATAATTCTAGTTCTTGTATTTATTTATTTACATAAATCTGTTTTAATAGTTTAGAAGCCTTATTTTAAACGTATGTTCCTTCTCTCCACAGGGAGGAGCTCCGTCTCCATTCGATAGAAACTTTGGCACCAAAGTTGCAGCTAAAGCGATGCAGTGGATCACACGGACGCTCAAGGACTCGTACAAAGGAGGTGAAGCAGAAGTCATGACCTTTACTCTGAAGAGGACATTCAACCTGAGCCCTGTTTCTCTGGGTTCATCCGGGGATTCGTACCTACGCCCACTCACACTGGTTGTTAACACTTGTTTCTCGATGCAGGACGTGTCTTTGCCAACTCGGAGGACACGGCCTGTCTCCTGGGGATGCGTCGCAGGGCCATGGTCTTCCAGCCGGTGGCTCAGCTCCGGGACGAGACCGACTTTGTGTAAGAGAAACACAAACTTTCTTTCCTTCACCATCGGTTGAACAACACCTTTCCCGATGCATTGTGGGAAACTATGAGTCAGAACTAAAAACCCTTTTTATTGTGTCGTCCAGCCACAGGATCCCGAAGGAGCAGTGGTGGCTGAAGCTCCGCCCACTCATGAAGATCTTGGCGAAGTACAAGACGAGTTACGACGTGTCCGACTCGGGTCAGCTGGAGCACGTGACCCGGGTGCGGCCCAGAGAGAGCGACGCCTCGGCCGCCGTCTGACCCCACGACCACGAGATTCGCTCCAACGTGAAAACAGCTTCACAACAACCGTGATGGCTCCTCCCACCAGGACTGAAATAAATAAATTATGGTAGATTTTAAAGGCGGATGATATTAAAGGTTCATCGTGAGGGGGTCGTCGATATTTTAGATTTTGACAGAATTTGAGGTTGGTCGTTCGGAATCGAGCTTTTCACAGTTTCAACAAGCGAGTCTCACCAACTTTGATTGGGGGGGGGGGTCTACAAAATTAATATATAGCTAAATATATAAAAAGATATATAAGCACTCCTCAATATGAACTGTGCAAATTCAAGTTCTGGTCCTGAAAATGTAGCTTTATCTATTTATTCCTAAGAAGCCAAGCTGAGTGAACGTCCATGTTGCATCAGACGGAGAGCTGGAGTCGGGTAATGAGTGTCGTGTTTTAAATGTTGCTTTTGTGGTTTTTATTTCCCACTGCACTTTGAGCCCCGTGATCGATGTACTTCCCCCGAAGCTGCTGATAAAGAGAGAACGGGCCGGAGGATCAGACCCACGGTCCAAGACCTGTGTCCACCGTTTGTCTTTTTTCCTTTTGAACCTGTTAACCCATGAAGTGAGGCAGAGAATTGTGGGAAACTGACTTCAACCTTTGTGCTCGCGGTGTTTCAGTGTCCTTGTCAGAGTTATAAAACATTTACTGTGTGGAAAGTTCTGAGGTTGTGTTGTTTTTTAAAACCACAAAAACATGAATGTCATCATTAAAGTCGTGTTGACTCTGCAAACAACAAAATATATTCCAATATTTATTTTCCAAGGATATGTACAGAAGGGAATCTATTGAAAGAAAGGAGGAACATATAAGAACAACAATCTTCAGGCCACACTCCTCCTCCTTGTGTTGTGAGCTTCACTCTGTTTGCCACCGTTTAAAAGAATTCCTCATGTTCTCAATACATCTGGTCACTGCAGGACACTGGAGGTTCAGTCAAGTCTTTAATTAATAAATATAGATTATTTTACAATCCACGAGGGATCTTTCTTGATCGTCTCATTCTCTGGGCCGAGGATGGAGACGCCACATGTCCTCTGACCGGGGCTCAGATACCTGCAGGGACACGAGACAAAGACAACAATGCTTACATTTACAAGTACAACAAAGAAATATTTCAGTAGTACTACAAGGAATACATCTGACGTCAGGATAAGGTCTAAGGTTTCTCTTTTACCTTTCGGCCACGTCCACCAGGTTCTGATGAGAGACAGCGAAGAGTCTCTCTCTGTGACTCTGCTTCATCTCGTCTGTGGTTCCACTGAGGAACCGACCGGATCCTGAAACACAGCAAACTACCATCAGATGCTACGACCGAGGAAGGCATTTCAGAGTAGAGACTTGAACATGTTCACTGAATGTCAGGTTAAAGAGAAAAATGTGAGATTAAACCTTAAAGAGATTCAAATAAAAACTAATTTCACGGAAACTGTTTAAACCTCTGTCAACACAGAGTTCTCAAACAGCGGATGTGGATTAAAGAGTTCGATGCCGAGTCTCACCCTTGTCCGCGGGGGCCACAGGGGCGTCCACAGCGGAGAAGATGGACAGCTTGGCCTCATCGATGTCCTGCTGGGTGAACGGTCCCGACTTGGCCCAGTCGACACCTTTACGAAACGCAGAGAGCGTCTGCACCGAGTTGGGGTCCCTGAGGGACACACAAGACATACAGGTGAATACACAACGTGTACACAACTCTATATGTGTGATGGAGATGTGCTGCTCTACACAATACAGTAATAGCTGTGATCAGTTTGATGAACGTCTGCCCACCTGTACGAGTAAAAGGTGAACAGGCCGCCTCCTCCCATCCTGGCCCCGCCGCCGTAAGCTCCGCCTTTCTCTCGGATCTCCCCGTGGAGATATTTAGCCGTCATCATCCGGGCGAGGACACTCAAGCTGAGAAGGAGAACAGAAATTAAGTCAAGTCGGGAGCACTCTGTCAGTTTGATGACTGGTCGCTCAAACTGTGACTTTTATGATGTAGTCTCAGCTGTCCGGTGAAGAATCAGCCTGGAAAACAAAAACTACAAAAAAGTGATTAAACAATGAATTGATAAGAAAAGTTCAAGTACCTGGCGTAGTCCTCATGGGTGAACGGCACCGTCCGGATGATCTCGCTCACAAAGTTCACAGGAAACGGCATCTGGAAGAAGGTCTTCATCTGACACGGCTGGAAATTCTGCTCCTGTGGAAAAACAGAGAGTTATTTAATCACGTGGAGATTTGAAGTTTTATAACAGCATATTTATATCTAGATCGTTGAGACGGAGTTACACACAAGCAGACTTTACAAACTATGCCTCACAAATCATTTTAATAAACATCAACATCATTTAGACTTTTTAAAGACGCCGTGGAAAACCCCACAAAGCTACACTTTCTTTATTTCCTTCCAGCTGCACAAACAACTTCCTATTTCCTGCGTTCTTGAGAACATGTGCACCTGACACTCCAGCACCTGTTTTATACTTTCTGAAATTAATAAACTTCAGTTACTTATCGCGACAGCTTTTAAAATGAAAGAAACAAGAAAGGCTCGACTGAACTTACACAGATGAGTTTCCTGCTCGGCCCGGACTCATCGAGCGGGTCCAGTGGTCTCTGTGTTGGAGGAGTAACATCAAATCAATCAGGAGAACAAGTTAAAAGAGGTTTTCATGTGTTGAGATGTATCGTCACACCGGTGTGTGTTGACACTTTACCTCTAATATGTTCGCCCTGACAGGTTTGCGCTGTTTCCTGTTTCCAGCGACGTCCTGGATGAAACTCTCCAGTTGTGTTGCTGTGTCGGACAGTTTCTGTGGAGTTGTGTTGACGGCACATCTGTAAGGAAAAAGTTGGATTTCCTTAGTGAGGAGAGGATTACAGAAACCAACAGCAGCGATCATATGAACCCACCTCATGTTGTCGGGGTTCAGCAGATGCTTCTTGATTCTGGGTAATGTTCTGATAACCTGGGTGAGGTCCGACGTCTCGGCAATCCTCTTCATGAACTTCACCTAATTTATCAAATAACCAAAACACAGGGTCTCAGATCCACCGACACCGGGACGTCCACACACCTCGTCTCCTCTGGAGCTGATCAGTACCTGTTCCATTCCCCCGAAGGTCTCCTGCAGGTCTCCGGCTGGAGTCAGGTGACGCCCGGCCCGGGTCATCGCATACATGTGCCCGGAGTAAGAGATCCCATTGGCCAGTTCCTGTGCTGCCCTCATCACCAGCACCCTCAGACGCTCCTCGTCTTCGAAGCGGGGACTGAAAGGGACGAAGATACATGTTCTACCACGGGTTCTCTGCATCTCACAACATCAACAATACGATTAACGTTGAAAATCAGCCACTAACGTGTGTCTCTGCTGGAGGTCCTACCTGTTGAAGATGTCGCTCCACAGCTGGAACATGTGAGGGACGTTCCTCTCCAGGCAGGAGGAGAACAGCAGGACACCCTGGAACCGAGAGAACAGCCGGAGCATTAAATCATCTTCAGGCAGGTTTCAAGTTTCATTCTGTAATTCATATACTTCTTTACCTGCTTCTTCTCTTAAGGTCAATACCTTAACTTGTCTACATTGATTCTAACGAGATTATTAATGGGTTTGACACTTACGATAAAAGGTTATGTATTTGAAGGATGTACTGTTGGTTTATCCCAGCATGCACTGGGCCAACACAAATATTATAGCGCTCTGCCCACAGGAAGGACTCCAGTCACTGACCTGCTCGTACATGTCCAGCTGCGTGGAGTCAGGGACGACCTGGGGGGAGACGGACATGCCTCCGGTCCTCAGCTCCATCTGCTGGGCCTGTTGTCTGTAGTCCAGATCTCCAGAGCCCATCCTGAGGGAACAGAGCGGCACAGTGATGAATATCAGTTCTTAAACCCAGAGAAACCCTCCTGGCCCCCCCGCGGTGCAGCCTCACGTGGTCCCGGTCTCTGTCAGACGGACTCACCGGGTGATAACACTGCAGAAGAGCGGGACGTAGAGCCTGAGATCCTCCGGCAGCGTGTTGAGACTGCACATGGCTCTGAAGTAAACCAAACCGTTGGTGGGCTGCTCACAAAACTGAACCGGAACTCCTCCTGAAGACAGAAACCACAGCACTGCAATTACTGTGCCAGTGGGACGGACGTGAGGTGGGACGTGAGGTTGGGACGTGAGGTGGGACGTGAGGTGGGACGTGAGGTGGGACGTGAGGTTGGACGTGAGGTGGGACGTGAGGTGGGACGTGAGGTTGGGACGTGAGGTGGGACGTGAGGTGGGACGTGAGGGTGGACGTGAGGGTGGACGTGAGGTGGGACGTGAGGTGGGACGTGAGGTTGGGACGTGAGGTGGGACTTGAGGTGGGACGTGAGGTGGGACGTGAGGTTGGGACGTGAGGTGGGACGTGAGGTGGGACGTGAGGTGGGACGTGAGGTTGGACGTGAGGTGGGACGTGAGGTTGGGACGTGAGGTGGGACGTGAGGTGGGACGTGAGGGTGGGACGTGAGGTGGGACGTGAGGTGGGACGTGAGGGTGGACGTGAGGGTGGGACATGAGGTGGGACGTGAGGTGGGACGTGAAGTGGGACGTGAGGTGGGACGTGAGGCGGGACGTGAGGCGGGACGTGAGGGTGGACGTGAGGTGGGACGTGAGGTGGGACGTGAGGTGGGACGTGAGGTGGGACGTGAGGTGGGACGTGAGGGTGGGACGTGAGGTGGGACGTGAGGTGGGACGTGAAGTGGGACGTGAGGTGGGACGTGAGGCGGGACGTGAGGCGGGACGTGAGGGTGGACGTGAGGTGGGACGTGAGGTGGGACGTGAGGTGGGACGTGAGGTGGGACGTGAGGTGGGACGTGAGGCGGGACGTGAGGTGGGACATGGGGAACGTGAGGGTGGACGTGAGGTGGGACGTGAGGTGGGACGTGAGGTGGGACGTGAAGTGGGACGTGAGGGTGGGACGTGAGGGTGGGACGTGAGGTGGGACGTGAGGCGGGACGTGAGGCGGGACGTGAGGTGGGACGTGAGGTGGGACGTGAGGCGGGACGTGAGGCGGGACGTGAGGTGGGACATGGGGAACGTGAGGGTGGACGTGAGGTTGGACGTGAGGTGGGACGTGAGGTGGGACGTGAGGTGGGGACATGAGGTTGGGACGTGAGGTGGGACGTGAGGTGGGACGTGAGGTGGGACGTGAGGGTGGACGTGAGGTGGGACGTGAGGGTGGACGTGAGGTGGGACGTGAGGTGGGACGTGAGGTGGGACGTGAGGCGGGTCGTGAGGTGGGACGTGAGGTGGGACGTGAGGGTGGACGTGAGGTGGGACGTGAGGTGGGACGTGAGGGTGGACGTGAGGTGAGACGTGAGGGTGGACGTGAGGTGGGTCGTGAGGTGGGACGTGAGGCGGGACGTGAGGCGGGACGTGAGGTGGGACGTGAGGTGGGACGTGAGGGTGGACGTGAGGTGGGACGTGAGGTGGGACGTGAGGGTGGACGTGAGGTGAGACGTGAGGGTGGACGTGAGGTGGGTCGTGAGGTGGGACGTGAGGCGGGACGTGAGGCGGGACGTGAGGTGGGACGTGAGGTGGGACGTGAGGGTGGACGTGAGGTGAGACGTGAGGGTGGACGTGAGGTGGGTCGTGAGGTGGGACGTGAGGCGGGTCGTGAGGTGGGACGTGAGGTGGGACGTGAGGGTGGACGTGAGGTGAGACGTGAGGGTGGACGTGAGGTGGGTCGTGAGGTGGGACGTGAGGCGGGACGTGAGGCGGGACGTGAGGTGGGACGTGAGGGTGGACGTGAGGTGAGACGTGAGGGTGGACGTGAGGTGGGACGTGAGGTTGGACGTGAGGTGGGACGTGAGGTTGGGACGTGAGGTGGGACGTGAGGTGGGACGTGAGGTGGGACGTGAGGCGGGACGTGAGGCGGGACGTGAGGTGGGACATGGGGAACGTGAGGGTGGACGTGAGGTTGGACGTGAGGTGGGACGTGAGGTGGGACGTGAGGTGGGGACATGAGGTTGGGACGTGAGGTGGGACGTGAGGTGGGACGTGAGGTGGGACGTGAGGGTGGACGTGAGGTGGGACGTGAGGGTGGACGTGAGGTGGGACGTGAGGTGGGACGTGAGGTGGGACGTGAGGCGGGTCGTGAGGTGGGACGTGAGGTGGGACGTGAGGGTGGACGTGAGGTGGGACGTGAGGTGGGACGTGAGGGTGGACGTGAGGTGAGACGTGAGGGTGGACGTGAGGTGGGTCGTGAGGTGGGACGTGAGGCGGGACGTGAGGCGGGACGTGAGGTGGGACGTGAGGTGGGACGTGAGGGTGGACGTGAGGTGGGACGTGAGGTGGGACGTGAGGGTGGACGTGAGGTGAGACGTGAGGGTGGACGTGAGGTGGGTCGTGAGGTGGGACGTGAGGCGGGACGTGAGGCGGGACGTGAGGTGGGACGTGAGGGTGGACGTGAGGTGAGACGTGAGGGTGGACGTGAGGTGGGTCGTGAGGTGGGACGTGAGGCGGGTCGTGAGGTGGGACGTGAGGTGGGACGTGAGGGTGGACGTGAGGTGAGACGTGAGGGTGGACGTGAGGTGGGTCGTGAGGTGGGACGTGAGGCGGGACGTGAGGCGGGACGTGAGGTGGGACGTGAGGGTGGACGTGAGGTGAGACGTGAGGGTGGACGTGAGGTGGGACGTGAGGCGGGACGTGAGGCGGGACGTGAGGTGGGACGTGAGGTGGGACGTGAGGGTGGACGTGAGGTGAGACGTGAGGGTGGACGTGAGGTGGGTCGTGAGGTGGGACGTGAGGCGGGACGTGAGGCGGGACGTGAGGTGGGACGTGAGGGTGGACGTGAGGTGAGACGTGAGGTGGGACGTGAGGTGGGACGTGAGGCGGGACGTGAGGTGGGACGTGAGGTGGGACGTGAGGGTGGACGTGAGGTGGGACGTGAGGTGGGACGTGAGGTGGGACGTGAGGTGGGACGTGAGACGGGACGTGAGGGTGGACGTGAGGTGGGACGTGAGGGTGGACGTGAGGTGGGACGTGAGGTGGGACGTGAGGTGGGACGTGAGGTGGGACGTGAGACGGGACGTGAGGGTGGACGTGAGGTGGGACGTGAGACGGGACGTGAGGTGGGACGTGAGGGTGGACGTGAGGTGGGACGTGAGGTGGGACATGGGGGACGTGAGGTGGGACGTGAGGCGGGACGTGAGGTGGGGCGTGAGGTGGGACGTGAGGTGGGACGTGAGGTGGGACGTGAGGGTGGACGTGAGGTGGGACGTGATGGTGGACGTGAGGTGGGACGTGAGGTGGGACGTGAGGTGGGACGTGAGGCGGGACGTGAGGTGGGACGTGAGGTGGGACGTGAGGTGGGACGTGAGGTTGGGACGTGAGGTGGGACTTGAGGTGGGACGTGAGGTGGGACGTGAGGTTGGGACGTGAGGTGGGACGTGAGGTGGGACGTGAGGTGGGACGTGAGGTTGGACGTGAGGTGGGACGTGAGGTTGGGACGTGAGGTGGGACGTGAGGCGGGACGTGAGGTGGGACGTGAGGGTGGACGTGAGGTGAGACGTGAGGTGGGACGTGAGGTGGGACGTGAGGCGGGACGTGAGGTGGGACGTGAGGTGGGACGTGAGGGTGGACGTGAGGTGGGACGTGAGGTGGGACGTGAGGTGGGACGTGAGGTGGGACGTGAGGTGGGACGTGAGACGGGACGTGAGGGTGGACGTGAGGTGGGACGTGAGGGTGGACGTGAGGTGGGACGTGAGGTGGGACGTGAGGTGGGACGTGAGGTGGGACGTGAGACGGGACGTGAGGGTGGACGTGAGGTGGGACGTGAGACGGGACGTGAGGTGGGACGTGAGGGTGGACGTGAGGTGGGACGTGAGGTGGGACATGGGGGACGTGAGGTGGGACGTGAGGCGGGACGTGAGGTGGGGCGTGAGGTGGGACGTGAGGTGGGACGTGAGGTGGGACGTGAGGGTGGACGTGAGGTGGGACGTGATGGTGGACGTGAGGTGGGACGTGAGGTGGGACGTGAGGCGGGACGTGAGGTGGGACGTGAGGTGGGACGTGAGGTGGGACATGGGGGACGCCGTGTCCTACCTGCAGAGCCCATCTGAACAGTGGTGGGGTTGATCTTCGGCTCGATGTCACTCATTTTGAGCGCCGGCAGACAGGAGACGTCCTGGGTTTCACTCTGAGCAGCCAGCAGCTCCAGACCTGTCCCAGGAGGACACATGTTATGGAGAGCTTCATGTTTTAACACATCCCCACACGGATCATCGGTGAGATCCTCGTTACCTTTCTCGTGGATCTCCTTCCGGTCGCTGTCGGACAGAGCCTGGATCTTCCTCTGCAGCTTCTCCTCCTCGGCCTTGGCCTGTTTCTCCAGGTAGGCTTCATCTGGGCTCATGGACAGGGTCAGTCTGTGTGTGTTCTCCTGCAGGAGGTTCAGGGAGAACAGAACACGAATGAGCATGAAGCTTGAGGGGGAATCGTTCAGGTCTCATATATTGTGTTTAAAATGAAATGGGTTCGTTCACCTTGAAGTAGTGTTTGACTTTGTCCTGCAGGAAGCGAGGGTTGTCCACCAGGGCTTGTTTGAACTTGGCAACGCTGCCGCTGATCTGCAGCAGCTGCACCGGGTCACCGTCATGGTTCCAGGCCGACGCTATGTACTGGAAACACAAACAACATGTCCAGGGTGAGGATGAGGCTCTGAAAAACAACACTGACATAACGTGGCACCTGGATTTACTCTTGTTTCCTGTGTTTGAGGGACATATTCCACAGAGAACAAAGAAACGTTGACCGCTAAGGCTCAAATATATTTCATTTTTAATATTCTTATAGTTAGTCTAACTGTTAAATCAACCTTTTTGATGATCGAACCCTGAATCAGAAGCTCAGAGTACACAAACTAACCTTGACAGGGTTTGAACGACCGTGTGGAGGTTGTTAAATACACGCTGGGTCCTTGAGGTTGTGAAAACAACATGTGATGAGGTGTTGGAGATAAGCAGCAGCAGCCAACTCACCGAAGCTAAGGACAGACCGAAGTTGGTGGACTGGTGTTTCATTTGGATCTCGATCTTATGGAGGAGCGCCTCGATTCTTTCCTCCTCAAAGCCGTTCCTGTGATGGATGAGAAGAAGAAATGTGTGGAAATCAAATTTAGGTCAAACAGATCTCTTTCTAAACCATTAAAATGCCGTTAGTATCATGAAATGGTCCCATTCCCTCTTTTTGACTCCCTGACAAAGACGACTGGGACTGAGGGACTTACTGGATAATGTGGTCCATGGTTTGGCTGATGATTTGCTTCACCCTCTCCGTGTCCTCCTCAGCCATTCCCTGCAGACCGATGCTGAACGACGCCTCCTTGGTGCTGCCATCGTACCTGTAGAGAGGAAGCTTTTCGTTTAGCCGTCATCAAACCCACACATTTAACCTGTTTCCTGGTTTAACACGTCAGGTGATTGGATTTCTCCCATGAGCTGGATGAGCAGGTACTGAGATGTGTGTTTCGATTGAAAGGAACTCGAAGCTTCCTGGTGAAATCAAATTGTAACTAATCCAAACTTGGATCGACAGCCCACGTACGCACCCTACAACAGAGGAGAAGTCGGATCCTATCTTGGGTTCGATCAGAGCTTTGTAGAAGGGAGAGTTCGGTCCAGAGATCATCAGCTCGGACAGAAGACTGACCGTGAATCCCTCAAACGTGTCGGTGATGCTGGTGAGAGACAAAGAAACAAACTGAGTTAGAGATCAACTGAAGATCAGCAGCAGCATGAAGAAGATAAACCCTCCTCAACGCTGCTCTGCTTCACAGTGTCTGAGCAGGAGAACAGGAGGGAGGAGGTGGACTTACTCTCCCAGCAGGTAGCTCACACACAGCGAGTTCTGCCGGGCGGGATCCGGCGCCAGAGCGTCAGGGCTGCAGGTCACATGGTCCTCTCTCTGAGGACGAGAGACACTCACGCTGACTCGGAGACAGGAAGACGTGCAGTTTGAAGTTGAGACACGATTCTTTGAGATACTTACAGGGCTGCTCCAGTGAGGCTGGGGGGGGACCTCCGTGTTCGGCTCGATGCGCTGGAACCTGGACAGAGCTTCCTCCTCGATCTGCTGCAGGTGCTGCTCCAGAGGCAAATCTCCATAAGTGAAGAACCTGGTGGAAAAGATGTGCGTTGGTTTTAATTCTTTAAAGTAAATGTGTTGTTTTGTGTGTGTTGATGCAACTTTCAAAGTAGATAAAGTTCATTGTGTGGCTTCACAGGTCAACGTGCTGGAAACAAAACCACTTCATTTCCACGTAAATTGGAATTCATGCGTTTCTCACAAGTCAGCGTCAGTGTGTGTGTCAGTGTGTGTCTGTGTGCGCCTCCCACTACCTGGCGTTGCTGGGGTGGTAGTGTGTGGCGTGGAACTGTTTGAGCTGCTCCCAGGTGAGGTCGGGGATGACCAGCGGTTCCCCCCCCGACACCACCGAGTAGGTGTGGTCCGGATACAGCTTGTTCTGAAGGTGCTGGGCGTACACACGCTCGTTGTCCGACTGTAACACAACAGTCAACGTGGATTTGTTTGTGTTGTAATCACGTTGTCAACAGGGTTAGAGGGGTTACAACTTCTGTTTTTATTTTATTCTTACAAACACCCCCTTCATCTCATTGAACACCACTCCTTTGAACACCAGAGGGGAGCTGGGGTCTGTGGGCTCCTCGTTCTCCAGCCTCCAGCCCTCCTGACTGGAAACACAAGAACACACACAACCCCTCGATATGACTGCGACACACACACCTCTTCATACGCGTCATAGATAGTTGTGTTTGAGTAGAGAGTTCACTAAACACAGTCCAACTCACCAGAAGTCCTGCTCTCGTAAACAAGGGAAGAACACTGCGTCCAGATAGACGGACAGAAGGTTCTGGAAGTCTTTTCCATTCTGGGTGGAGAACGGGTACATGGTGTAGTCACTGGCTGCTCAGGAACACACAAAAGAGACACCTCAGCAACACTTATGCAACGTATACAACCTTCATTTGGACTTATTGGATTTAAATTCAACTCTCTGCACCTGTGAAGGCGTTCATGAAGGTGGACAGGGACCGGTTGAGCATCTTGAAGAACGGGTCTCTGCAGGGATACTTCTCGGACCCACACAGCACCGTGTGCTCCAGGATGTGGGGGACGCCCGTGCTGTCCATGGGGGTCGTCCTGAGCAGGACGCTGAACAGGTTGTTGGAGTCGTCTCTGGCTGCATGGAGGTACTGTGCTCCGGTTCGGTCATGAGTCAACTTCACCGCCGTGAGGAACAAGTCGGGGACCGGGGCCACCTGGAGGAGAATTCAGTCAGGAGATGGTTCCGTTAAGGATCCAGGTTCTATAACGAGAAGAGACTAAATCCATGTCCAGTGAGCTCTTCTATCCGGGACCTTTCACTGACCTCTCTGACTGTGAACCCGTGGATCTTCTGTCCTGCTCGGTACTGAAGAGCTCTCTCTGCTGAAGTGCTCTTGAGCCTCCAGGCACTCTGCTGTCCATGGAGACTGTCAGGGACACACAAAACAATTCAGTCAAATATAAATATAATGAAATATGATTCACATGGTCCCAAACATCTGGTTCTATCATCACATGAAATCAGTCAGGAAACTGAGTGTATACTTACTGTACCAATGTTAACATACACATATATATATATATATTAACTCACACGTATATGTAAACACATGCATGTACAAACATACATACATATCTGTATGTACATACATATCTGTATGTATGTTTGTACACAAAAACCTATGTAAACAACACAACACAACACACCGCAGACTCCGCAGTTTGGGCAGCAGCGCCTTCGTCTGTCGGAACATGTTCACCGGTGAGATTAGAAACCACCGTCTGCTCCTCTCAGGCTTATTCCGGTGTCATCGGTGATGCTCCTTTACTCCAGAACCACGGACACGTCGGTTGTGTAACAGATCGTAAAGTTATCTCCTGCTCAGTTTAGTTTATCCAGCGGAGATGATGATCTACACATGTCATAAGCAGGGGTCACAACCCGGAAGTGAAACCGGCACCTCGAAGCACTCCTGTTTCTGATTGGTCGACCCTGGAGGCAGAACTCCTTTGATTGGCTTAAAGCTAATATAACATTCAGGGATGGTTATATTTGTTAATATCAATTTAAAATCAATTCCATCTCCTGTGAGATCTGAACTTCACCTGAAAGTAGAATGATTCGTTTATTGATTGAAAACAATCGGTTTATATTTTGCTTTACTTCATTTTCAGTGTGCTTCAGTCTTTCTTCCTGCAGGAGTCGCTGTAGGATAACGTTCTGTCCACTTCACCCCATGAGGCAAAAGTTAAAACACAGTCAGACACAGACCATAATACACTTCAGATGGTCATATCATTATTAAATGTTATTGTTCTCTCTATTCAGTGCGTGGTCGTCTGGTCCCATTCAAGTGAATTTAGGGGTTTGCACCTTTTTAATAAAATGTCAGGTCTGGAAACTGGATCTAAGGGAATTAAGCAGGATTATTGAGTCAGTTGATATTTTTGCTGATGTTTATTTTCTGTAAAACCAGGTGGAGGATGGAGACATGGACCTGGAGACAGAGATCTGGACAAAGGGCAGATTTCTGTCACTTTCTTCAGCTATAACCAGACACATGGTTTAATCTGGTGAGGTTTGATTGAATGGGCCTGAAGAGGAAGATGTGTGTGTCTCCAGTTTGTGTTTCAACCTCACGTGTGTGTGTACAAACTCAAAAAGCCATTATTATGCATCACCTGGTTGATCCTCAATTCAAATGGAGCATTTCAGGAGCATCTTCCACGGCTTCGTACACATTCTGTTGGACTAAGGGTCACAGAGTTTGAACAAAGCTCCGCCTCCACCAGCTCGCCTCTGTACGTTCGGCTGGTTGAGTCTGACAGGGTATGAAATTATGAGATCAAAGCACTGACCTGAAATCAGCCGGTAAATTTGTTTTATTACAGGAGGAGGTGGTTTGTGAATAATCTGTGTACATTAGGCGTGCTCTCTGTTTCAGGGGGCCCCCCCTCCTGTGCAGAGACTTTTTTCAACAGTTGTAATGGAGGTAAAAGCTCAAACCTTCCCCGTGGCCCTTAGAGATTATTCCAGAAAGGAGGATCTATTTACTGCAGACCCACCACGGTGCCATCCTACAGGACTGAAAGAGTCAGTTCTCCTCATGGTTTGGACTCTCCGGCACAATGTGAGACTTCTTTCCTACGTGCTGAAACCACCGCGGCTGCACTGACAGCAGCAGCGGACCGCCTTCCTGTTTTCCAGAGTCTTTTGAGGCGCCCACGGTCATCCCTTGTGTTTCCGCTGACAGCATGTGGGAGATTTTCCAGCAGCTTGAATAGGAGGCTTTGGCGAAGGAGGCAGGAGGGTTTCTGACGGAGCAGCGAGCTCCACTCGGCCTCTGCACGCTCATTATCAGCTAAAAAACCTTGATCACACAAAGTGGAGTGAGGCAAACACACTCATCTTGAAAATCTGATTCTCGTGAAAGCAAAACGTGGCCATGAGGTGATGTAATTTGGTTTCATGTATGTTTTAAGTGACATTAAAACAGAGATTTCATAATGTCCCTATTCCATGAAGCCTCAGAACAATCTACAAGTTGGGATTTTTATGTTTCAAAGTTAAAGAGAGAAGAGAAACATGTTGGCAGCCTGAATCGAGCCTCGTTAATTTGATGTTGTGAACGAGAGCACGACACAGGAGTGATCAATCAGAAGTATGAAAGTATGAGATCTCACGGGAATAAAAACTCTTGAGTTTTATTCCCACATGTTTGTTACATCGTTGTTTACCAGGAAGGAAAGGGCTGACATAGAAAAAGACATTTTCCTTTTGTGTTTACAGCGTAATAAAAAATAAAAGTACCTTCATCAATTAAAATGGAAAATCGAATAAAACACGGTCACAAAATAAAAACCCACGCAGGTGAAACACAAAGTTTTGCAATTTATTCATATGTGGGATTATACTGTAGTGTGGAAAATTAGCAAACAAGCTGAAACAGACTTCTTTAATTTCATGGTGACTTTAAGGTCAAGTGAAGGATTACATACGCCTCTATAGGGTTGAGCAAACTCTCCCTCTGCTCTTAAAGCCCTTATTTGAATAAAGTAATGAATGCATGATGGTCAAGTTATAAATGAGACAGTTTTGTTTTCAGGAAAAGTTGATATTTTCACATTTGACGATGTGGCTGGGTTCAACACAGCTTCAAATGGAAAGGAAATAAACTTTCCAGCATATTTGAGATGATGGGAAAAATGTAATCCCTCCATACATGCAGTACTGTATGCTGTGTAGTCGGAGGTGTGAGTGACAGGTGGCATGATGCTGTTGATGTGCTCTTTCCTTCAGGTAATCCACAAGATTTTATAAAGGTCTGGACTGTCCAGACGCCGATTCATCCAGTTTAAGCTATCCATCAGTGTCAGAGGGAAAACAAAAGCTCTCCTTCCCCAATACACGTGTTACCAGTGACAGACTGGGAAGGTTTCCTCCTGCAGCAACAACATGCTCCATATTCTCAGTTTTATATACGGGGGGGGGAGGGGGGGTGGAATAATCCAGTTCACAGAGGCTGGGTTAGTTCCAGAGAAAGGAAATCATTGTGGAAAGCACTTTCTTGTTCTGACGTGACAATGCCCCCGTGCACAAAGCCAGGTTCATTAAGATCCTCCACCGCCCTGCACCCAGCTCCGGTCCCGACCACCTCCAGCGATGCAGAGATGAACTGGGTGCAGACCTGAGATCAGTGTTGAACCTCACTAATGCTCATCTGGCCGAATGGAAGAAAGATCCCTGCAGGAGGGAAGGAGGCTGCTTGAGCCACGGATCAACCCCCATGGTTTGAGACCTTCTTTGGACAGACGGGGGGGGGGGGGGGGGGGGGGGGGGTCTGTGCAACATCAGCAGTAATGTGGGTGAAGGAGAATAACCACAAGAGAAAGCTCCTCCTATCTCAGACTCCTGCTGCCATGCTGTCCAGTGCCAAACACCATGGCCGACAGACATCATCACCAACACCTGCACCAAAAGCTGCTGATATAATTTGCTGCACAGGATAAATTGGAAGTAAATCAACAATCATGACATTTCTATCTTTGTTTGACAGGCTGGTTTGTGCAGTAACCGCCCTCAGTGCACTGCACCTCCTGCTGTATCAGCACTGAGGTTTATCACACTACGCCCTCACCACGGCTTTATCACTCCCTTCACAAAGGGCAAATAAAGGTTGGGTATTTGATAAAATAAATTATCACGGGCTGTTTACTTTTAGCCTGGTCCATCTATGGAAGGCAGAGCTTCCTCCCTCAGCCGCCAGCAGCTGCACCGGGTCACCGGAGGGAGCTGCTGCAGATGTTTGTAATGTTGAGATATTGAACAATAATCTACCGACATTTGTTGTCTCTCTGAAATTGGCTGATTTGGGGAAAATGTGCTTTGGAATCAAGCTGTTTCCAGGCTGTAATAACAGGGTAGTGGATAAAAGTCAGAAGTTATCAGTGCAAAAAACACTGAGGCCGAAAACAATGACTTAAAACGTTCAGCCGGATGTCCTCACTCGGGATCTGTGTCCCCCCCACAGTTTCCCATGCAGATGTTTAAACAGGTAAATATTCTGTACATGCAAAAGAGCTCAGATTGTGTGTGTGGACACGTGTTGTGATAAAGAAAGGACGGAGTCTAATGAACCTATAGAGCTGCTCTCAGAACACAAGTCCCACCGGGCTCTTTGCTCGGCCACTCGCCGATCTGACACCTCTTTGCTCTTTTTGCACCGAAATGTCAATCTCTCCCCAGACCTTTTCATTAGTGCACATTTTAGATGGATAGTCATCCCCGGGTCTGCACTCCCATCCCATCCACTTTGCTCCTCACCTCTGGGGCCAATTAGGGCACTGGAGCTGAAGATAAATGAACCGCGCTGGCAAAACAGCGTTTACTTCAAAACCTCGCGCCTAATTTGAAGATCTCTGCCTCTGATCTGAAGTCGTATTAGCCGGTTGATGTTCCTTTTGATCTGGCAGGTTTTGCATTTGTGGCCAGTTTATTGAGCGGAGACTCCAGAGGAACACTGAGAGTTAAGTGTGTGGACACTGGGTGCACACACACACACACAGACAGACACACACCCACACCTAAACACACACGAGGAAAGCTCATGTGCAGTGTTACACAGAAACATAAAGCTTTATCTTGTCCACTCCCTTGAAAAGTCAATGCCCCATGCAGACAATTACACACCCAGCACATGTAGAGACATCTACACGTGTGTGTGTGTCTGTGACGACTCTCATTAACAGGGCAGGTTAGCATGAGAGCCACAGCTACCTGCCCAACCAGATCATTCACCAGATTCTTAAAAGTTCATTCTGGGTCATTAAAAGCTCAGTTTCTATCAGTACTGATCACACGGGTTGTTAAACAGTCATCAGACGCTCCCTCACTTCACTGTGTGGAGGGCGTTCGACTCTCTGCTGTGCACACTTTAGTTTTTAACAGGTTTCTTATCGCTCGGTTTTCTTGCAAGAAAGTAAGAAGTTAGAAGCATCCTCCAAAAATCTCTTTTCAACAGACATAGGAAGGCTAGAAGGATGATCCTGAAAGTCTACAGCTGCTCATTAATACTAAATGAAAACGCACGTTGACACCTTTCACCTTTCAGTTCGTTCCTGACCTTGGAAACAGTCGTAACTCGGGTTCGTTTCCTGGCTCTCAGTTAAATCCAGAGGAGGTAGATCGAGTGCTTGACACTAACCTGGACGAATCGTCTCGACGGGTCACCTGGACGGACACTGTCCCTCGTCCCTCAGAGACAGATCCAGAAACAGCCTCCGCCTCGGCTGCCTTTCATTTTCTGCATTTTCGAGTACACACACACACACACACACACTCACACACAACCTGAGAAACACACACTGTTGCCATTTGAGCAGCGGTGAACCACATACTGTGTCTACCGTGCAAAGGGAAATCAATAACAAGTGAGGCCACTGGGTTCAAAACATTATTGGCTGTGAATTCTCTTGTTCAGGTGTTGTGGCTTTGGTCTATTGAGCTGCTGGCCGGCTGCTAATGGCCCCGGAGTGTGTGCATGTGCTGCCGCCGAGCTGGTTTGAGTGGGATTGATTCCCGTTCTTCCGCTCGGAATATCTGAACACAGTGTTTTGCTTTTTTTATGATCCTAATTAGAACTCATTAAGAAACCTCAACACTGTGAGCAATGTCCCAAAGACTAAATCAGTTGGGCCTCATTTATGCTTCCTTCACAGAAAGAGACGATTCAGTTTTAAACGATGTAACCGTCACTGCTTCCTGCACGTTGGTGTGGTCGGTAAGTACTGGAATCCACTAGAGGGCAGTGCAGAGTCTAACGTTTCTGACAATAACAAACATCGATAGCTTCGGTTGCCAGCAGGTCAAATGTCGCGTGGACCTGAAAACAACTTTAAAAACGATCACTTTTGGCCCCAGAGACTAATTTGTTTTCTAACGATGATGGATAATGTAACTTTTAAAAAGACACAAAAGCAGGTTGTATCATCATGTAGATGCTCGAAGATTCTTAACAACTTACAAAGTTCTCCAGAGGACGTCTCACAAATAAAGTTAACAGATAGGAGACACAACATAAAACTTCTCCTTTAATACTTTGCATCAAATTAAGTAAATAAATTGAAATTGAAAGAATATTTGAAATAAGGAGTTCCATGACTTCAATCTGTTTGTCCATCCGTCCATCCACATGACATTTTCTCTGAGGTCTGGGGAATAAATGAAGGCTCATATCGTTCTCTTCAGTGTGTGCTCAGTCTTTTTTTCTCCTTCCTGTTTGAGGAGACTTCCCAGAAGCCTCGGCTGCGACCTCTGGAGAGGACGGATAATAACTTCACTGCAATGAATGTTCAAAGTTAGTTTGCCCTCCACCCACAGCGATATCTCCAATTTCTGCGTTCGCTTTCAAGCTCGCGCTCTCCCACTCCCTCAGACTCTCTCTCTCCCCCCCCTCCCCCCCCCCACCCCCCCTCTCTCTCAAACACACACAGGGTCTATCTCTACATCTCTGTCTACATGTGATCCAGCCTGTTCCTGCAAAGGACTTTTTACATATTCTTCTGCAGGTATGACTTGCAGAAAAGTAAATCTTAAAATAAAGTTTATTATCCGACATATTCCCCTCATTTACAAATTGTTTTACATATTCTGAGTTCAACCAAATCCACTGGAATGTGGAATGTGTCAGTTTTGAGTTGGAGACGCGACAGTTGTTCTAAAAACCGAGGAATGAACGTGTGAGTTCTGCGGTCGTGGAATTTGTGACAATCATCCCCCGACTCAGCATCTGCCTGTTTTCTTTAAGCCTCTTTAAACTCGCTGCTTCACATCCACTTTGACGTGTTTGTTATGAGATCCGGACTCGGACTCGGATCGTGTTTGTTTCCAGGAGCAGCAGCAGCAGCCGAAAAGAAGAAATCTCAGTTTAATCCACCGTGTCAGCAGCAGACAGGACGGACGAGGTCGGTCGGTCGTGAAGACAGAACATCTCTTCTTCTGTGTCCTCAGATAAACACCAGATTGTTTGGATTATTCCATTTTTTCTATTTCACCATATTGGACTGACCCAGACATCCGTGGGAACCAGAGAAGCTGATCTCTGTCATTCCAACAACATTCATTGAGTCACTTCCACTTCCTCACTTCCAGTTGATCTTCAAAGCAAAAACACAACATCTGTTTTGTTTCTGCAATGATTCCTATCGAGCGTGAGCTTTTATTTTGAAAAGCTGTGGACTCGGGTCTGAAGATTGGCATCGTTTGTTCAACAGACTGTGAAATAGCAGGAAATCAGCTAATTCAGTAAGTCTATATTTAGATGTATATTTCCTTTTCATTTCTCTTTGTTCTGCTGCGGGACGAAAACACTTTGAACACCTTGTTTTATTATTTCATCCAAGAACGTTTCGCTTTGACGTTGTTGTTGTTTTTTCCTGTTTGTCAAAACGTAACCTACATTCTGCACTTGGCAGATTCTTCTTCTCTGAACACCTGTCGGGCGGATGAAGTCGGTGAGTGGAGCTCGAGTGCAGATTGACAGGTGTGTGCACACAAACACACACACACATACACACACACTAACACACTCCACCTGCTGCAGTCTCCCTGTAACCTCGCTGAGTGTTTTCATATCTGCCAATATGTTTTCTGTGTCACACTTCTGAAGTCGTGGCGTCAGATTTCACAGAAGTGGATTTTTTTTTTCTTTTCTTTTATTGTTTTGTGTCGCCTACACCCCCCCCGACCCACACGCCCTACACAACAATGTCAATTTAGCATGCACTGCTCATCAGAAGCCACCTTGTCTGCTGAACACAAACCTCCTCTTTCTGAGCCTGGCTGTTGTCATACGTTTAAATTATTCACCCCCAATTTTAATAGACAGGAATATGATTATATAGTTTGACAATGAAGTGGAGGGGGCGGGGGGGGGGGGCAGAGGATGTGTGGTGGTGGTTGTGGTGTCGTTGGTGGTGGTGGTGGTGTCGGGGGGAGATCCTCCAAAATTCATTTCAAACATTCATGCATATTTAATGGGTCGGGTGCCAAGACTTCACACGGCAGCATAATCCCAATATGCGGCAAGTCGTTATCGCTGTCATAGGCAATATGCAATAATTCTGCCACAGTGAACCTCTGTGGAGAAACCAACTGGTGTTCAGCCGCCGAGGGAGGAAGAAAACACGGCTTCAGAAGTCAAAACCCACTGGAACACACACACACACACACACACACACACACACACACACACACACACACACACACATTTGGATTCCTTCACTCTACTCGACTGCACTCCTGTCCTCTCTGTTGCCATCTCTGCTTTCTGATGGGAGTAAATGGTTGATGCGTGGGTGAGGCGTCCCACCCCCCCCCCCCCCCCCCCCCCCCCCCCCAACCTCTCGACAACCCCCAGCACTTCATAGAGGGGTAACTCACACTCTTTCACCAAAACTCTTGAGACTTTATCTAAGAAGAGAAATATTCATCAAATGAGGACATTGGTAAATGCAGAAACATTTCCTCTCTCGCACTTTTTGTGTGTGTGTGTGTGTGTGTGTGTGTGTGTGTGTGTGTGTGTGTCTTTTCCCGGTGGAAACTTTTAATTGCACGCTCTCTGGTGTCCCCCCCCCGATTGTGGAGAACATGTGAGAGAAAGTGTCTTCAGTGTCCCGGTAAGACACGTGAGCCGACACCAACAACCCCCCCGAAACTGAAGCAGCTGAATGGAACTCATCTTCTGATTGTGTTCTGGAATCGAACACTCTGTAGTTTTATATTCATTAACACCTCCATACGAGCATCTCCTGAAGTGTGTGTGTGTGTGTGTGTGTGTGTGTGTGTGTGTCGTCATGTGCTCGTTATGAGATCATGGTGCTGGTGGCCTCCTCGCCACTGAGCTCATAGATCATTCATTAGCCTGGTTCAGTCAACACACAGGTTAGCCAGTATATATATATAGATCACACCTTTTATTTTGCTGCAGCGAACAGTGGAAGATGAACTGGATCATGAGTTCCTCCAGCGATGGCAAAACGCAACAGAAAGAAAAGAAGAGCGGCAGGGGAAGGTCAGCGGAGGCCCGCCCCCACACCCGATTGATTGACAGATGATCTGTGGGAAGGGAGGCCTGAAGAGCGACGAGCCAGGAAGTGTCATTTTTATTTCTTCAATGAATTCTGTCACATTGACGGACAACACAATACAGAACACACAACACAATACAGAACACACAACACAATACAGAACAGAGCAGAGCACACAACACATTTTGAAGATATTGCTGAGATGCATGAATGAATGAGATGATTTAGAAAATATGCTGAAAATAAAAAAATTCTCATTATGGTCCACCACACTGTGAAGATTTTATGTAAATCGAATGATAGTTGCAAAACAAAAGCTTACTTCCTGTTGCCATTAGGTGGCGCAATCATTATTATTACATACAGACACATGTATCTGTTACCACAATTTTGTGTCAATTGGACAATGTTACCACAATTTTATTTTCACACTGATCAGTAGGTGGCGCTATGACCCTGAACTAATATTAATATATGGATGTATTCAGATCACGATTGTGATCATAGGTCAGTAGTTCTGTGCCGGTTGGACAATGCAAAGTGGATTTACAAAGTACTCAGTAGGTGGCGCTATCTCCGTCTTGTTGTGATGACACTCATGTCCATATGAAGTGGAAAATGGCCACCAAATCCAAAATGGCGGGCTTACTGTTGCGTTTTTTCCCATTGCACAATCTGACTTCTTTTCTTTGTGTATTCGTGATACACATGGGCCACGCTTTTTGCGAAGATTGGTGAATTCTAACTGAGGGGCTTTTCCTTAGATGGCGCTGTTGAGCCATTTTGCCACGCCCATTTCAAATTACTCCAGAATACAATTACTTTTTGGGGTTTCGAATTTCCTGCAGACTTTGGTAAGAATTTGAGCATCTAGGCCTGAAAAAGCCCAAAAAGCGAAATACAAAATCCTTCGAAATACAACAGGGCCTCCCACCATCGGTGCTCGGAGCCTAAAAAGAAGAAAGAGATTTAGAATGTTTCTTAAAACACCAGCTTGCTCAGTACGTCTCTGCTGAGGAGGATGTTTCCTGCTCGGGCCCCGACGTGCAGCACTGACTTTCCATCTGCTCGTGTAGAAACAGCTCGACAGGTTTTAAAGTTCAACACCAATCAACGTTCACATTTAAAGTTCCGACGTGTGCGACTTCTCTTCCCTTCACTGAGTCTGTGGGTCGAAGTGAGAGCAGATCACACTCTGCTTTTTAAATAACAAGGCAGGAAATTACCCTTTTCATCCTCTGCTGAACAGAATCGTGGGGAATTGACAAGTGGTTAGCAGCCGGCGAGGACACACCGCACCAACTGGGCTGGTAATATGAGAAAACTGCAAATTCAACCCTTAACAAGACATTTAGAGAAACTCATGAATACTTCGGCTTTTCTTTCTTTTTCTTTTTTCTCCTGTCCTCCAAAAAGTGACATTTGAGAAAGTGTCCTTCAGAGTTGGGGTGGTGAAACTCCTGGCTGGTTAAACGCTCCCAACAAGCCCCCAGTCGCCCGTTGGAGGAGCGGTGTCCAGCAGCCACCTGCTTCCCATGAGCCTCTGGTGGGCTGTTGGCCTCCGCTCAGAAGCGTCTGGGAAATTACACATGTCAGGTCCGACCTGGACGGGCATGTAATGGGCAGCTCGCATAATTAACCCGGAGGACGTTTATTAGTCCCAACAGCGTCGTTCGCTCAGTGTCGGGGGGGGGCGAGGGGAGTGTGTGTGTGTGTGTGTGTGTCTGTGTGTGTGAGAGACGGTGGAAGGTGTGCCCGAGTATACGCTGGTGTGCTGTGATCTAAGTGAGGACCAATTGGAGACAATTAAGGGGGACACTGTTGGAGCGCTCCAGACAGTGAGGGGGCTGTGGGTGTATTACTGAGATGGGAGAGGGGGGAGGGGGAGGGGGGGGGGAGACATTTATTTCAAGGTGATGACATTTTGGAAGCCGAGGAGGATTTGTATGAAACCTTTTTATGAAATGAGGAAATAAGGAATAATCTGGTGTTAGGAAACAGTAAAGCCTCCGCGGACCGGACCCGTCTCTTCTCGACTCCTTGGCACGTTCTGCAAAGGATGCGTCCCCTGGACTTGGACACAGCTTTGTGAGGACATACCTGATGTGTGTGTGCACCCCCCCCTCCCCCGCTCTGAGTCTCACATCATACTCTGCTTCCGAAGCCTCTCATTCATATTCAGCTTCACTCACGACTTAGTTCCATCAATCACTTCCTCCGCGACGACAACAAAGTGAATCTCGTTTGTGAAGCGAAACAATTACCGCGGCTCTGTCATAGATCGGTCTGCCGAGCGCAGCCTCCTCTGAAAGTGTGCCAGGCTTTTGATGCCCCCCCCCCCCCCCCGCTCCTCCTCCTCCTCCTCCCAAACCAGCCTCCCCTGTCTCACCCGTCTCACGGAGGTGTTGGCCGGCTATCGCTGCTGGCCAGTCGTCCTGCTGTTTGAGATGTGCTCCCTGTGCTTCCGTCTGGAGGGAAGCTGTGACAGGCTTATCTCCCCCCCCCCCTCCCCCCCGACGCTCACTCACCTGGAAAAAAGGAGGAAGAGAAAAAAGCTGAAGGGTTTTTGCAGCTTTACCAAACACCGAATTTCCTCCCGAGTTGAAACCAACCCTGGGAGAAAAAATGTGATTTGAAGAGATCTCCTCCATAGGGGAATCACGTCTGAACGCTGAGAGGTGCTGGGGGAGGGAGGAGACACTTATGAGACATATGGAAGAAGGATGAATAAAGTTATTACAAATATTGGATTTGACGATTCAACGAACCCCCGATTGTAAAGAAAAGACGCAGACGCATAAGGTTTAATTTGATCACACCTCAGCTGACTTGTTTTAATCCTTGGATCGAGACATAACGACCTGCAGAGAACCGGCAGAAGGTTTTTAAACGTTTAAATGCTCGTCTGTGATGCATCACCACCTCTCCCAACATGTTCACCCGACAGCTTTCATTATCCTCTCTCAGGTGCCCATATAAAAGCTGCAGTGATTTTAATATCAGTGTGGAAACGAGCAGCAGCCTGAAGCGGGAGCCTCGTCCTCCTCCCGTTATTACTCGTTACCTTTCTGCTCAGAGACGCCTGCACTCTGGATGTTGACTGCTGCTTTGTGTGAGAACAACTTATCACATGCTGTGCGTAGGGCAACAAGTCCTGAGGGCAAATGAAAAATCATCATAGTTATGATAATCATGTAGCGGAGCGTTTGGGTGTATCATAGGTCCGCCATAGGTCCGCCATAGGTCCCCCTTTCAAAATAAGAGTCACTACCAACAACCCGCTTAGAGCAGGAAATACAAATCAACCCCAAAACAATAACGTCATTGAATAAAATAGCTTACAATTATAATGGCGATATTATTTCAGTATAGAAATATTAGGCACCCTTTAGGCATGTATATCACAAAACAGGCAGAACAAGAGATATATTTAATTGCTCAAAAAAAGTTACGACGGTGTGAATTTTTTCTGCTTCTAAATCTTTTCTTTTTTGAGGAAGATTTCTAACTTGTATACTTCTGCTTTTAAGTTTGTATTTATGGAGGACTATTTCATTTCTACGAAGATTTTGCACATCCCAATACTTGTGTGTGTGTATGTTTTGGCTGTTCTGTGTACTGGGTTTACAAAGTAGATTTTCCTTTTTAGTTTTAATGAAATGTTAAACAAACGTTTTTTTCTCGGGGGGGGGGGGGCCTGATAAAGGAGTTATGCTTGGGGCACCAAAATGGCTAGGAGCGGCACTGCTCAGGATGATGTCCTGATGCATTCTGGACCTTTCCCCTGCTGAAGAGATGAATCCTGAAGCTGCTGCTGGTTAGGTGCATATTCACATTCATCCTCCTGCTGCAGGTGATGGTGAAACATTTTGTGATGGTTACACAAAATGTTACACAATCACAAAGTCTTTCATTAACACCTTGCCCCTCGCGTCTCCATGGAAACAAGCTTGGCAACCGCACACGTGTGAGTGTGTTGGAGAGAGGAAGGTCTGTTTGTGTGTCTGTGTGTGTGTGTGTGAGAGAGGGAGAGAATGATAGCATATGGCAGCGGCGGCATGTGCAGGAGTGTGTCACTGAGTAAATGTGTGTGTTTGTGTGTTTGTGTGTGTACTTTCGGCATATGGCTGCAAATCAGAATCAGAATTTGAAATCAGATTTTTTAACGACCACGTTGCAGAGGTGGAAGTTTTGTTGTTTCCAGAGCAGCTCGGTGGAGAAGCTCATTCCACTGAGTGAAGAGAACAGATGTCATCATCACGTTTTAACATCTGCAACCAGATTCACTGATATTCATATGTTCAGGGTCCTTATTGAAACGTGGGAAAAATCGGCTTTTGAGTGTTTGTTTTAGTGGCCAGGGATTAATGATGCCAGAAAGGGGAGGGATCTGAGATTATTTATGTTGCTTGTTTGATTGTGTGTTTTAGGCATGGCTTATACCACTTTATAAGGGGGGGGTTATTGTCACCATGGTGTAGATGTAGTTGTGTGTTTACGAGCTGCGGATGAGGGGGTGTGTGTAGTTTAGGAAAAACGTCTCAGCTGTGGTCAAAGTTCCATTTCAGGGTTCAACGATATGAGAGGGATTAAAATAAGCAGGTGAAGGTTCTGACTTCTCCTGGGACTTGTTGTTCTGGTTCTGACTTCTCCTGGGACTTGTTGTTCTGGTTCTGACTTCTCCTGAGACTTGTTCTTCTGGTTCTGACTTCTCCTGAGACTTGTTGTTCTGGTTCGGACTTCTCCTGAGACTTGTTGTTCTGGTTCGGACTTCTCCTGAGACTTGTTCTTCTGGTTCTGACTTCTCCTGAGACTTGTTGTTCTGGTTCTGACTTCTCCTGGTTTTGTTGTTCAGGCACGACGTTGTGTCGTCTGCATGTTGACGATACAAATGGTGACTGAGCTGCGGTGGGATGTATAAAGGTTCCTGTCGGGGGGGGAGCCCGGGTGAGAGGTCGGGGCCCCCGGGGGCCTCGCTCTCTGTAATCATGCATTCATGTGCAGCGTACGAGCACGTGTTCGTTTCATATGCAGTGTGTGCGTTTGTGTGTGTGAGACAGTGCATGGGTGACTGCTTGTTCATTTGCATGTATTTGCATTTTAAATTATATTTATGCAAGCGAGCACATGTACAAACTGCAGGAGTGTGTTTGTGTTGGTCTGTCCTCTCCTTGGTTTGTGCACAGTTGTTGTGTTTGTATGCACACGTGGGTGTTTGCAGACCTGTGTGTATATGTGTGTGTTTGTGTTTGTGTCTAGTAAAATCTAGTTTGCAAGCATGCAGGCTATATTCTTGTGTATATGCACACGTGTGTGTGTTTGTGTGTGTGTGTGTGTGTGGGGGGAGGGGGGTTGTAAATCCATACACAAAAGTGTGTCGACATAAGTGTCAGTTTAATGGGTGCCAACATACCAAGAAGAAAAGTGATCGACAAGCCTCACTGAGAAGCTGCTGATCCCCACACAGACACACACACACACACACACACACACACACACACACACACACACAGACACACACACGTCCTTTGGTTGAGTCGTCACTAGTCAGCAGCAGCTGGAAGCGACATCTTGTACTATCGCACCCAGCAGACGCAAATTACTCTCCTGTGACATTTCAGTGCTTAAAAGGAGAAATTTCATTTGACCAAATTGAGGCTGCCAGACAGCCGCTCTACCACTGCGCCGACACACACACACATACACACACACACAAATCCAAACACACTCACATCCACTAACACTATTAACTGCAGAGCGGCCTTGAGGGACAGAAAGAAGAAGAATCTGAATCCAGAGGCTCACGAGGACCTGAGGTGAGTCGAAGGGCTTTTACATGAACGTCCACGAGTCCAGTTCGTCTGAGACGCTCGACTCGTCTCTTCTTCTGCCTCTAACTCTTCACCTTCTCATTTCAGTCTCTTCCCTTTTCTCACTCCCATTAGATAGAAACATTTATTATTTCTATTTCAATAGAGAACGTTTATTTTGTTGCCTCTGTAATATCATAATAAGTAACGTATTTTAAACATTATTTGATCTGAGGTGAAGATCCTGCAGCTTCTTCTTCTTCTTCTTCTTCTTCTTCTTCTTCTTCTTCTTCTTCTTCTTCTTCTTCTTCTTCTTCTTCTTCTTCTTCTTCGTCTTCTTCTTCTTCTTCTTCTTCAAACTAAACAGAAAATGTAAAATTGAAGCCAAATCATTTTTCATTATTATAGATATCAAATAATTCTGTTTTCATGAATGTTTCTTTGTCTCCTTGTATTTTTCCCTGTCAAACATTTTGTAACGTTTGTTTGAGAGTGTTATGAAGTTATGTTATGAGTGAATAAAGTTTTTGGGGTTTAAAAACAGTGACGATGCCACAACAAGAAAACTTTACTAAAGTCTGTCTTCCTCTCTCTAGAACCTCACTCGTCCAATCAGCTGGTCGTAACCTTTATCCCTTCATCTCTCATTCTCTCACTTTAACTTCCTCTCTTTCTGTCATCGTGTCTCGTTTCGTCCGACGACTTGTTCCTCGCTCTCATCTGCTCTGTCTTTATTCTCCCTCCCTCGCCGTCCTTGTGTTACTCTCTCTCTCTCTCTCTCTCTCTGCTTCACTCTGTCTCTCCGTCTCCCTCGCTTTATCTTTGTGACTCAGTCTTTCCTTCTGTCTCTCTTTCCAGTCCTGACTCACCCGCTCTCTATTTTAATCTCCGTCTGCTTCTCCACTCTCTCTCTCTGTTTCTGTCTCGGCGTCAATCTCTCCGTTTGCCCGAGTCCTTCATTCCTCTGTTTTACCTTGTGCTCTCTCTCTTCTCTCGTCTGTCTGACTCTACTCTCCATCCCTCTCTCTCTCTCTCTCTCCTTCTCCTCGTCTGTTTCATCCTCGTTTCCCCCTCTCTAAACATCTCCCCTTTGAATATACAGGTATGTCTCAGTAATCTGTCGTCACACCAAATATGGACGCAAATCCTCTCTAGCCTTGATCCTTCTCCCTCTGTGTACAACCTGATCGACTTACACAGACACACAGACACACACAGACACACTAACACACACACAAACACACATTCACTCCTCGCATATGTACCCGAATTAGCCTTGATAGCCCGCGGCGACTTCCATCTTAATAAGTGCGTTGTTTATGGGCCTATAAGCAAAATGTTGCTTGCACAGTTCATTACTGCTGAGTGGGGAGGGAACTCCCAGGAGGAAACACACACACAAAAACACACACTGCAGACACACACACACACACACACACTCTCTGCTGGCTGCCAAACACTGGTGTCGTTCGTATTTATCCTCCATTAGTCCTCTGTTCACGTCTTTCTTCAATATCAGACGACAGGGACAATATTTTCTACGGAAGCATCCCCCTTCATAAATGTTTAAGTTACACATGTTTTGTATTAATAGTGAACACATCATTTAATATTAATGACAACTTTTGTGTTTGTGTCGCCTTGAAGTTGCTTTGTTGGAGGAAATCTCCTTTATTGAAGCCAAAGTTCTTAACAACAGTTTCAACCAAAATATAGATTTTATTCTTCATGAAATTATGATTCATCACAACCAAGAGTGTAATTGTGGTATTACAACCAGCAACAAAATAATAACACATCATTTTGAACACGTGTGGTTCTAGGGGACCTGCAGAGGAGTAAGTAGATTTCACAATAATGTTCCACACCAGTGGTTTTACTGGAATCCACAACAACGTTACACCTGAAGTTAATGACAGCCATTTCCCAATTCATGCCAGTAGTGCTGCTGTGGTTTCATGTGTTATTCCAGCCTTCCAGGCACACATTGGTTTCAGCTCACTTCAGTTTGATATGAAAATCAACACACTGTGACATTAAACTCACTGAATATACATAATGCAGTATAAGTGCGTACTTTTATGGCCTGTTTTTAGTTATGCTTTTCATTTTAAAGTGCTACAAGTGTCTCCTATTAGAACACAAATAGGAAACCAAGGGATTTCTCCTGATCACAGACGTCTCAGAGCAACGCACCTGGCTTGTATTCTTGTGTTGCGTCTTCGTTGTGTCTTCAGGAGAGACGTTGTGTGACACTTGAACACGTGTCGACACTGGGAGCGAGTCGGGAACCAGATGGTTGATGCTAGCGAGGGTTAATGCTCAAACTGTGTGTGACAGCACAATTCTCCGTGTCGCTCGAGAGTGTGGGGCCAGGCATGCAGAGACAAACGCACAACGCGGACAAAACACACAAACAAGCGAGTGCACGCTCGAACAGACACACAACGTTACAGCTGGTACATCACACTGGTTGTTGCCGTCTTTAGTTCTTCTGGAGCAGCACTGATGAAGTTGTGTTGTCGGGACACGGGGTCAAATGAGACAAGAGCGACAACGCATGAAACGCACGAGGAGGAGATTGTGTCTTTTACATTTGTGCGTCTCTAAAGTGATGATATCAAGTCACAGATATAAACGGTGGTTTGTCAAACACAGTGGAAGTCAAAGTGAGATGCTATGACACCTTTAGACATCCTTAAAAAACGTAAAACAAAATGATGGAGTAAAGTGAACTCGTGTAAAAGTGGCCGTCCGCCAGTCAAATATATCACAGACACAAATATTTGCAACACTTCCTATTTCAAAGTAAAATAACACAAGTGTTTCTGCTCACAGAATCCATTTATTTGTTCTAATACGATTTTTATTGTTATTACCGCGCAGCCGGAAGATGCACGGCTTCATACCGTGGACTCCTGACATTTAGCCGAGTACAGGGATCTATCTTATTTGAGGAAAGACGGTCACACCAGAAACATCACGTAGTGGCTCAGGAGAAAAAAAAAAGAATCACAACAGAGGCGACGCAGCAGATGAGCGATGCAGTCGTCACACACTGTAGTGCAGCCCGGGTATTACCTGGTCAACAGAATCTCCTCTGCCATATCTACTTCCAATCTCACACACACAGACACACACACACACACACTGCAGCACTAAGTGTTAGAACGGAAATTGAGGAATGGTTCTTTGTCTTATTACACAAGAGACAAGAAATAATTACTTTTTTCCATGAAATCCACACATTGTGAATTTTGTTTTCCTCCATAATTTTGTATATAATTGAATTAAACACCCCAGAGGTGCTATACTGCCACACAAAAAAGAGAGCAAACACACAAACACACACACAGTCTCAGTGTAGACTTGTTATCTCTCAGCCATTAGACAACTTGTCGGAAGTCGATGCACGTCGGTTTTTGAAAAATCGGAGGATGGACTGACAAGAAGAAAAACTAAAAAACAAACAAACTAATTGCCTCAAAAAATAACACAAGCAGACACACAAACACACATCAAGACACACTCAAACACATATAGTGGAGCAGGCGGGGGACTACAAAGCGCAGGCAGGTCTGTGTTGGGTTGTTGAGCTTTCATTAAGTGCGACGGAGGAGCGAGGGTTTCCTTTGATCACTGTCTTATCTACATCCCAATTACTCCTGCCTGTTAGCTGCCAATGGGAGAGAATGGAGAAGCTAAGACGGCCTTGAAGTCCATCACCCCCCCCCCCCCGACACTTTTCTCACTTCAAATTGGGGTTAGAGGCTTTAGCCCGACATGTCTTTGGCTTTGGGCTGAAGGCAGCAGGGGAATCGGCCTGTTTTTTTACTGAGCTTCAGATGAAAGGGAAGCCGTATCTCCCATGATCTGATCCCGTGTCAGATTCTGTCAGATTCACTTCAGTCCGCAGCTTTGAAAGATTTAGAGCGATGTAAGACAGACTGATGTCGGAGCAGAAACAAACGCTGTCGGGTGAAAAGAACAATAAACTGGACGACATGTCTCCGGGTGGACAAAAATGAAGCTACTGAAAATGACAGGAATCATCTTTGAGAAAGAAAATGTATTTGACATATTTCGTGTTTTTTATCTGTTAACATGGAGGAGGCAGCGTTTGTGACCTGTACTGCAGCCAGCCACCAGGGGGCGAGCAGGAAGGATTGCCTTCACTTTATACAAGTTGTCTAGTCGTCCATTTCTCTAAGCTCTCTGATTTTATTTGAGTTTTAACTTCCCAATTTCTGCGTTCACAAGGTTAACTGGTTTTTATGCATCACATTTTTTAAACCTGATCCATTTATGATGGATTTATGTGTCAAACCTTTAGAGTCTGTGTCATCTGATGAAAAGTAAAGAATTCCATCTTGTGCACTGTGTTAAAATCGAGTCAGCTCAGTGAGAGACGGAGGATCCACTCAGACTGTGATTCATCTGTGCAGACACACTTTAAAAAGCTCTTTCTATAGAGCTGGTTTTGCTGCTTCTGAACTGAAGTTGAGGTTTTTGAGCTGTTTGAATTTTCTTTACAGCTCATGAAAATATTGCATTTATTTAGAATCGAATTCTGAAGACAAAATTAATATTGTTATTACCTCTTGAGTGAAGGTTACGTGTTTGTCTGTCTGTTAGTTAGCAGGATTATGTAAAAACTACTTAGCTGATGTGGAGTAAGAATGTTTTATAGTTCAGGCAAGAACTTGCAGATTTTTCTCAGAATAATTCATAATTATTAATGAAATAATCTGACATGTTTAGGGGACTAATATAATAGCTGTAGAATTTCGTGCAGATCCAAATCAAAATCAGGATCAAGTCCAAAAGAAAGAGGGAAATCGGCAGGACCCAGGACTGAACCCTGTGGTACACCACACATTTAAGTAAAACTAGACTAAACCTCCTGATAATCAGAATCAGTGACTTATGAACTAGAGCCCTGAGGTTTTACAGTCTAGTTCCATTTCTACATGTGTTTCCATCTCTACCTCAACTTTTCTCTGGCAGATTAAACAATGACTGATCCGTCTCCGTGAGAAAGAACAGGTGGAGTTGCACGTTGGCCATTATATTTCACACAAAAACACAATATTACCTGGTGTGCGTGACTCATTCTGGTCATATCGCCCACAGCGTGAACATCCATCACGGAGGGGAATAAGCATCGGGGCCGTGGAGCCGTGCACGTCCCGCACGGACCAGGGTAATAACTGCAGTCAGTCATTCTGCATTATACAACAGCACAGGGGGCCATGATATTGTACAAGCCTCAGCTGTAAGGAGGTCAGGTGTGCACATACTGCCTCTGACCTCATTAAGTATTCTGATACACACACACACACAGACACACAAATGAAGTGACATGACAGAAGTACATTTCTCCTTCTGGCTCTGAGGACTTGTAGTGACAAGGTAATAATACTTCAATACGGGTTACTGATACTAGATCTGTACACATCTCTGTACATATCCCATGATGCACTGCTGGAATGCATGGCTTCAACCTCACTGACCCGCTCTCCTCTTGTACGTCTGCCACCCTCGAGTGCACCACTCTGCATGAATGCACACTATAAAATGCATAAGTAAAGTCATGAATAAAGCAAATATAAGTATATATACTTCCATGTATGAGTGTGTGTGTGTGATGACGTCAGAGCAGCGTCCTCAACCCGTTGACTTCACGCTCTCTAAATCCCACTTACGCATCTTTTGATACCGTCCTTCGTTTCCTTTGTATCTCGTGTTGAAACTGTTTGTGAAGGACTTGAAACCATCTCGTTGAAACTCGTCCTCGTCCATCGGCTGCTCCTCATCGTCTTTACGCTCCATGCTCGTTTTCTTCTGAGCTACTCGTCTCACCTCGAGTGCAGCGCGAGTATCAAATATTCATCAGAGGCCGATGACGAGAGGAGAACATGTGACAAGTTTAGTTTGCAGTTTTGGCACCGTGCTCATTTCACAGGGCGTCTCGTACAGCTTATGCATAATAGTCTGTATTTCTTCCGAGGCGTAGGAAATGTGTGTGACGGATAAGTTAAGACTTTTGCCTGGAACTCGATGACTTTGTTCTCTCCCTTTCAGATCTGTGAGTTTTATTGTTGAGAACAACGTTGGACCAGGTCCTCACAGGAACCCGGTTCTGCAGGAGGAACATGGCTTCTTGGCCGTGTGCAGTTTCTCTGTATCTGGGTCTCTCTCTCATGGGGAGAAGAACAACACGTCCTCAGGAATAATTACATCCAAAGTCAGACTACAACGGGTTCTATAAAAGATGCATGGTGTTGTTGGAACAGCCAGGTTGTTGTGAACACGTCTGGTTTCTCCAGTCAACCTGGTTTCTGTCCGGGAACGAGTCTGAACACAACTTTACTTTATTTTCATTGACACATAAACCTCAATAAATCTCACAGACAAGTTGACTTTCTGATGATCACTGTCGGCATCACATTTTCATCTGAGTGGATGAAGCTTTTTTGAATGAATATAAGGAATGTAGGTGTCATTACGAACAGTCACCAGGAGATGGCGGCGGTGGGTGATCGGGACCGAGGCTGCAGTTAGCATCAAGTGTCCGGTTTGGTTTGAGCGACGGTTGAAAACAGAAATGTTTTCTATGAACATTTTATTGACACAGTACTGAGGGAGACAAATTATTCCTTTTCAGTTTTCATTGTTATTACGTTTTTTACGTTAGCCAATGGGATTATCTTTACTTTGTTTAGCTTGATTTTACAGAAATGATTGAACTGATTTCCAAGAAATGTTCTTCCAGCAACGCCGGGTAAAGCAAAGGGGAGGAGGGCATTTTAAAAAGGAGGGGGGGTCTTAAAGAGACAGGAGCTAAACCAAGTGTTTGAGACAGAGGCTGAAGAGAGGAGCTGCAGCGATCGGCAGTCTGAGGAAAGTGACGTATTTTCTGAACTTTAAAACAATTAAAACTTTTGAAGTAACAACACTGATTAAACTTTGAGCAAGATATCTTTCAATTAAAAAAACAATCTCATTGTGATTCAGTCTGACTCAGACTTCAGAGCTTCAGCTGCTGCAGCTTAGTTTGCACGTGAATGTAGTTTCTAGAAACCGATTGATATCACAGCCGGGCAGGTTTTTAATAACCTTCAAACATGCTCCGAGCTTAATAATAAAGATCAGCTGGAATAAAAAACCAGAGTGAAGTTAAACCATTGGTCCACTGTACAAACGACGATCACACTTGTAATCATGTCTATTGATTTTCCTGCCTCATGCATTCCAGCACATTTAATTCCAAGATGCAGGAGATGCCTCAGTTTCTCATTTCCCCGTATTTCTCTGGTTTCGTCGTCAGAATGTTTGAAGAGTCTAATCTCTGCGTATCGATGCGTGTCAGCGTGGACTCTTCACACACATGACAGAAGAAGGGTTCGGAGGAACGTCCTTGATTTTCTCTCCGCACAAAGGAGCTCGTAAAGGAAAAACTGCTAAAAACAAACGGAGCGTTTGTGGATGAGAGGAATTGCTTGAAAACTCTTGCTCTCATTAGAGAGGAGAGAGGAGAGAGGAGAGAGGAGAGGAGAGAGGAGAGAGGAGAGGAGAGAGGAGAGAGGAGAGAGGAGAGAGGAGAGAGGAGAGAGGAGAGAGGAGAGAGGAGAGGAGAGAGGAGAGAGGAGAGAGGAGAGAGGAGAGAGGAGAGAGGAGAGAGGAGAGAGGAGAGGAGAGAGGAGAGAGGAGAGAGGAGAGCTACAGGAAGCTGACGAAGTAATGAAACCACCGATCAAACACCGATTTTTCTCACTCGTCTCTCACTCTGTAGACCTGCCCCCCCTACACACGCACACACGCACAACCCTTTACTTTGACTGTACACCGTGTTGCTCCCAGTGACTGAGGAGTTTTTGATGCTGGCAACACAACCCGATCAAAGTCAAGCACAAAAGCTCAGCATGTGTGTGTGTGTGTGTGTGTGTGTGTGTGTGTGTGTGTGTGTGTGTGTGGAGGAGGGTAAGGGCTACAGAGTGAGAGATGAGAGAGAGGGCAACCCCCCCATCCCCAGTCAGACACTCACACAAACACACACATACACTGATGAGCTCATTCCTGATGAGATCATCGTCTCTCTCTCTCTCTCTCTCTCTCTCTCTCTCTCTTGCTCTCTTTTTGCATCTCACTCTCACTTTTGTTTCTCCCTCCCCCCCTTTCACCTACAACATCATCAGAAAACTGAGAATATTAATATTTTCACATTCTCACCACTTCTCCCGTCACAGAATTTTAAAGCAGTTAAAACTTAAACACGTTTAAATAACCGTATGAACGAGTAGCGTCTCTCTCTCTCTCTCTCTCTCTCTCTCTCTCTCTCTCTCTCTCTCTCTCTCTCTCTCTCTCTCTCTCTTTTATCTCTGACACAAACGCTCTCTGTCTCTTTCTCTTCGTGTCTCTTCAGTTTAAACGACTCTATTGACATTTAAACGAGTTTCCTCTTCTCCAGAGCAGCTCAGTTCACTGTTAAATACATAACCGCAGCAAACACAAATTGAACAAACAGCACAAACACAACACGACACACAGTCACTGGGTGAAGCAGCTCCTACTGGGATTAAAGTTACATCAGATTGTGTTTTCAGCTAAATAAAGAAATGCCGTCTTTAAACCAGTGAGGAAACTAGAAGCTGACCACTTCAATATACACATCACACACATCAATATATTGAATATTTTATATACATGTGTATCAGATACAATATCTTGGAGAATACATTCATTGTTATGTACAATCTATGGATTTACCAGGTCATTAGGAGGGTTGTTGTGCTCAGAAGTGGCCAAAAGGTTATAGACTTACATTTATCCATAATAATATATAATAATAAACTTCTTGGTGTTCTGCCTCATTTCTGTATTTACAAAATCTGAAATATGTACGCGTCAATAATGTTGATAATGACTTTACCATTGAGTAATAACTCTGCAAATATCTCGATTTATCTTTTCTCATTTTGAATTTTCTCTTTTATCGCCAATTTATTTTTCATATCAGTTTGTTTCCAGCCTGCGTCTCTCTGATGAAGTCGTTTCCTCTCCTCCTGCTCCCGCTCGGTTTTGCTGTCTTGGCGTCTCTGCTCATGAGAAACATCATTTCCAAGTCGGTTTACGACAGTTTTCTTTCTTGCTCTGTCTGCGATTCTCTTTCCCGCTGTAGAGAAAACACCCGAGACCACAATGAACACACTCTCGACTCCACAGACACACACACACACACACATAGGGAGCGTGACTTTCTAGCTCCCGGGGCGACTCGAGCGGAGTAACGTCCCTCCAAGGCCACGCAACTTTCTTAATTAAAGGCATAAATTTCCTCTCCCGCTCCTTCTCCACGACAGAACTACGGGGCGTTAGCTCGGTTCGGCTGAGTCTCTATGAAGAAAAGAAATAAATAAAGAGGAACCCCTCAGCGCCTCAGCTGCTGCAGCGACTCCTCGAGGAGCCCCATCCTGGGAGGGCCGTCATTTACATATTGCTTTGATGAAAGAATGCATTTATCTGGTTTTTATTTGCGTCAGTGGGACGAGAGGAGCTGCGTTCCTCCTCCTCCTCCTCCTCAGTCCTCCACTTTGCAAACGCAAACCTGAAGACAGAGAGAGAGAGAGGTAGAAGAGAGCGTTGTGTGTTTGCAGGTCTCATTGAAACGTCAGGGTTCATTCACAGGTGTGTGTGTTTGTACGTGATGGATCCAGATGCTGCAGATGTGTGAGGCTGTCGCTCAGTGGAAACAAAGTCAATCCACCTGATCCTGTTTCAGTTTTAAAAACACCATCATCTGATTTTGTCACCTGTTGGTGTTTGTCAGCCTGTGATCGCACACGCACACACACACACACAGACACACACACACATACACAGTGAAGCTGAACGTGCACAGAGGCTCCATCTTCAAGGATTAATTAGAGAATCACTGATTTTAAAGTGTAACATCCTCGCCCTCTTTTAATTAGACTTATTGATCCCGATATGTTTAGTGAAAAAAAAACACAACATGTAACTACACTGATAACTACGTGTTTAAGAAATACATTTAACAGATATCAACAATAAACATGTAGAAAGGCCACCGTTTAACAACAACAAACAAAGACTGTAGAACAAACACATTTAAGAAATCGTAAACTATGAAGCACACTCGTTAAAATCATCAGACTTTAGCTCTTTTTTGTAAAATGGACGATGTCCCATCTGCTGACATGGAGAAGGCTAGGTTAATGACCTACACTGCAGCCAGCCACAGGGGGCGCTAGAGAGGATTTGGTGTCACTTCCCCGTCTATATATCGTGACAACAATTGGCCAGTGAGCTGCTCGACCCCGGATTCTGGCCCGTTTCTGATCAGCTGCACAGTTTGTGTAAAAGTTAATCATGAAACGCGATCGATCCTCAACGATCCCGGCTCCTCCTCTTTCTGATCAAATCATCATTAGCTGTTTTCAAAACGTCAAAATCCATATTTCCAAGCTCACACTGGACGACACCATGATAGTGATTAATCATTCTCACAAGTGAATAGAGCCATTTTTCTTTCTGTCTCTCTCGGACACACACATAAAGACACACACACACACACACACACACACACTGTCATTGTCCTTTTGCCTTTTGTCTGTGTTAGCATGAATTGCAGTTGTAAACCTGTGTCCGTAGGAGAAGCTCTCGCCTTGAGACCAAAGCCTCCGTTGTTATTTATCTGACGTCTCTCCGACCTTCACCGGGAGACGACTCTGTCCCGGCTCAACTTGAAACTGCAGTTTGCTGGATGATCGTTTGAATCACCTCGGCGGCTTTGCAGTGAAGCCTCGTCTTCAGGAATCTTATGAAGCAAACACAGAGAATCATTTCACCAGCATCATGAAAGGGATTACATAAAGCAGTGTGTAATGTTTAGGTTTCACTGAGCAGTAGTGTGGTCCGTGTCCCGCCTGCTAACATGGAGGAGGCACCTTTCTCTTGGGAGGAGACTAAACATTGGATCAAATTTCATACTAACATGTTTTCATTCAACATGTCAGAATCCTATTCCTCCAACAGAAACCTTGAATCACTGGAATCATTAGTGAACCTCTCTGGTGCATGTGGTTCATGTTGTCACTGATATCCAGTGTTGATTTGGATCCTGGAGTTTGTGTAGTTTCATAAACAACAGTTGAAAAATATACTTATGACAAGATCCTAAATAAAGTTCAATTCCCTGTAAGGTTCGTTTATATGATCAGATCGATTGTTATCGACTGATGATGTGTTTTAAAGATATAAATAAAGTTGAAGAAACTAAAATTCAGTTTGAGTGAGAGTTTTATTCAACTAAATGTTACTTTTATTGATTACTTAATTCCATTTTCCAGATCTGTGATTAAATCTGTTTACAGTTTATCTAAAACTGTGTGAAACGCTCGTGCTGTGGATTAATGATAACTACGAGCCACTGGTAAATTTCACACGTGGCTTTGGGAACAATGTGTTGAAATGGATCTGCACAGTTTTGTTTTGGCCCCGTGGAAATCGAACCTCGTGTTCACGACGCCGAGTTGAACAGAAACTCCGAACGCTCTCTCACCAATCTCCCTGATTGATTCCCCCCCCCCCCCCGCCCCACTGATGAGCAAATATTTATTTGCATACTTGACACTAACGACCGATTGCTGATTCCTTAATGGCCTCATATTTCTCTAATTGGATGAGTGTGTGAAGCTAATTAATTAGCAATTACCTGCTAATGGCTGCATATTCATGAGCCCACAGCCTATTAGCCTCCAGTAAACACTCATGAAGAGGCCCTGATTGCTAAGTAGCTTATCATCAGCTTGCTCATTGTCAGATAATTGCAGCGTGTTCACTTTCTTTATTCACTTTGTGCTGATGAGTAAACAGAGGCTCTGATGGGGGGGGGGGTGGGGGGGTCAGGACTGACACTCGTCTTCATGTTGGCTTCGGTGCTGCTTTTCTTCTGTGGGTAACTTATCAGAGATTAGTTAGAAATAGATGAGAAGAAGACCTTTCTTTAAAGAGCACCCGCCCCCCCCCCGACCCCCCCCCCTGACTGCAGCACTGTTTATTCAAACTTTGTTAATATTATAAACCCTAATATTTGAAAGGAGAACAAGTGAATCGATGTGTTTTCATGCAGTAACATACATTCACCTGGTGTCTTCTATTCACTATTTATGCTTCTTTTCTTATTCTAGTCTATTCGCCTGTCAGTCGCTGAGCTGCTCCTCGTGCCTTGCTCAAGGGCTCATTAACACATTTGAAATGGAACACTCGTCTTTCTCTTGACGTAAACTTTTTGTGTTTGATATTTGAAACAACAAACTGCTTCTGGTTGAGATTCACCTGCTAATTTAAATATAACTTGTCTCAACACGACCTCGACAGGGATTAAACATTTTAACAAAAGCAGATTCTCTGTATTGTTGGCGACCCTGAATGATTCTGTTTAGTGATTTCTTTTTTTTTGGGAGGGGGGGGGGGCGTTTTCCCCACAGCCTCCCATGAACACGCTGCAAGGCCGAGGCTGCACCTGTGAACACCCTGACAGCCTCTGATCAAAAGAGGCAACTTTTGAAAGTGCATAATCAAATAAAAGGAATTATTCATACAGAGCGACATCTCTCGCCTCTGAACGCTGCCTTTGAATTTCCAAACGAAGCGTTGTCATCCTCCTCCTGCTCGTGTGTATTTGTTTAAATCACCACATTGCTCTTTTCTCTGGATGAACACAACACAACACAACACAACACAACACAACACATCTCCTCGTGCTCGGCACCCAGAGACGCCTGTGGCTCACGAGGTTGTGATGGAAACGGCGAGATGCACTCAGGCTTGCCTCCACGCAGCTGGGACCCATGTTGTGCCGCAGCCTGGGGGGGGGGAATGCTGGGAAAGTGGAGCGAAGGGTCAGCGGTGGGGGGGCAATCTTGGGATTAATTAGGTTGAATCGAGTGTCGAGAAGCGGAAACCTTACAGGGAGTCATCTTAGATGTGTGTTTGTCTTTGAGTTTCCAGTCGCAGGGAAAACAATCGAGATATGAAGAATGTGGAACTTTCACTTTTTCCTTCATCACATTAAAATTCATAAAGTACACAAAAAATGTGTGTGTATGTGTGTGTATATATGTGAGTGTGTGTGTGTATATATGTGTGTGTGTGTGTGTGTGTTCAAAGACGCACAAAAGCCGGAAAGAGAGAGATTCTGTGCCGAGCTTCTGAAAACTTGTCAAGAAAACACTGAGTCAAAACGACTTTCCTCTGCAAGTTCACCAAGCACCAAACTGCACTTTCCACATCAGAGGCAGAAATATTCCTCCAAAATCAATCATCTCAGTTTACAGGGAAGATATTTCCATTTTCTACCGACTCAGTTTCAAGAGGAATAATCAAATTCATGGAAAGAACTTTAAAAACACATCCAGACGTTTAAATATGAAGAAACAACAGCACAGAGTTATAAGGACATGTTAACTATAGGTTTAATCTTCATCCGTTACCTCTTGTCCAGACATGACAACTAATTATTCATTAATTGAATATTCATTTGAGGGGTGGAGCCTGGAGGACGTAGAAATTCATCCAACATGGTTCTTAGATTCTGAACTTTGCATCAAATTAACGCAACAACAACAAATGCATGTTTGTCGCTCGCCTGCAGACGAGTGTGTGTCGCTTCAATATTCATCTTCCCATCTTCAGGTGGGAGACGCATCGTTAGTCCCACGCCTCCACCCAGCTGTCAGTCATGTTGACGAGCTGTCACACGGCCCGAGGCGGAGGCAGCAGCCGCCACCGAGCCACGGCGGGTGAGGAGGAAGCCGACGTTCTGCCGGAACAACAGGAAACACGGATGTTTACGGTCTCTCATCCCCCGCCCCCCCCGCTGCCCGGCCAGCTGACTGCAGGTCAGCAGGAAACCTCCGGATGAACACATCACAGATAAACACTGAGCGATGATTTAAAGCAGTTTCTCTACATTTAACAGCTTTTTAATACGACCAACTTTCCAAACGGAGCCCCCGCAAAATCTATAATGTCATTTTGGAAAATGTCACGGACCCGTGTGAGGCTCGGTGGCCCGGCCGCGGGTATCGATCCTAACAGGTAACTAAATCTACCTGTCAGCACGACGCCTGGAGCCCGGGGCTCATATATCTCAGCTAACAGATATACAGCAGCGGGGGGGGGGGGGGGGGGGGGGGGGAACAAGCCCGTTGTTTAGCCCACATGTCACATGAATCAGGCCAATTGCACGACGGCCTTTCTGCCGCGGCCGCCTCGTAAACACCAAGGTCAGCCGAACAGTGGATGGAGACGTAAATGGGTCATATATATTGTAACAAGGCCGCAGGGGTCAGAGCAAACATGACCTTGAGAGCAGCCTCGCTTGCACCCCCCCACCCACCCCCCCCACAGACTTCTTTATTGCTTGTTGCTGTGGCAACGGCCTGCTCCATGGATCGTCCTCTTAATAGTTAATGGACATCTCGCTCTTATGGAAATAGAAAAAGAATAAAAATGAAAGCAGAGGCCAGGGCCTCACTTCATGGTGCTTTTATGGCGACTGGAGAACCAGACGGCTGAGAGGGGTTTTTTTCCCATGGGGCCTCGATCCATCCTTCACCACCACTTCCACACCACCACACCCCCACGTCCACCCATCGCACACCTCGGCTCACGGGTCCGGCCGGCCCCCCGGGGCCCCAGCCGCCCCCGAGGCCCCAGTGGGCCCCTGGGGGCGGAGAAACAAAGATAATAATTGGCTCCAGTTTATCGTTGACTGCTTTGCTTGCATCCCACATTTGATCCATTGTTTTGTGGCCGGCAGCAGCAGCAGCAACAGACCAAGAGCCAGTGAGCTCATCGGTGAAACATCCACCAGAGGCCGGGGGGGGGGGGGGGCTGATGGTGGAGAGACACTGACACTGATCTGATCAGTGGGTCAACATGTTGGTTTCCAGCCTCCAGTCATCTACCTGAGGCTTCAGTTCTGCCCGTCGTTGAGTACAAACGTCAACTGTCATGGAGAAGTTCTTTTTGAGGATCACTTCAGTGTTTTTTTGGTTTTATGTTTTGCGTTATTATGTTTTCTCATATCACAGACGTGCATGTGTTGCAGCCTGTCGGGTCCTAATGGGTCTCCACGGGCTCCAGTCTGATTTCCACACGTCAACATGTGGTCCACCTCCGCTCAGTGGTCTGTGGGATGAGGCCTGATTCATCCAGAACCACTTCCTGTTCTCAGGAGGCCTGCAGGGATACAGGTGACCGATAATGACAAGATGACGGTGAACGATAGAAATGAGATTTCAAGAGAACGGAAAATGTTTTTATGATTTCTGTTTCTGAAGTTGGGAGAAAGTAACTAATTAATCTGGTGCTGGTTTTCTTCCCGGGAGATTTTGACCTTTAAATCCTCCAGAATTGGTTCGACAGTTCCGGTTTTACCAGTAATGGGAATAATGGGAAAGTGGAAAAGAGACAGCAGCGGGGGGCGGGGATGGGGAGTCGAGGGGGGGGGGGGGAGCAGGCAGGAAATGTTATCGGTGATTACCTCTGTCTCATTGTGAAAATGAAAGTCTTATTATAGAAACAGAAATGAGAAAAATAAAGAAACGCTTGGGGTTGGAAGTGGGGGAGAAGTGTGTGTGTGTGTTTCTGTGTGTGTGGGTGTGTGTGTGTGTGTGGGGGGGGGATGTTTAATGCCACCGTTCACAGGTAAAAGCTGGAATCATCTGGAGAAGCAGCGTGATGCCACTTGTTTTACACCACACTCGAGGAGGAGTGGACGCTGACTGAGAGGATGCGTGAATAGAAAGGAGGGGGAAGAAAGAACAGAAAGGAGGAGGGGGAGCGGAGAGTGACGGAGGGGGAGGAAGGAGCGAGGGATGAGGAGAGAGGTGAAGACAGAGCTCCCCACATCACACACTCCTCCTCGAATTTATGAATCACTTGTCGAGGCCCCCGGCAGGAGGAGCCAGTTTTTTTTTTTGGGGTGGGGGGGGCTCCTGGCATGGGAGCTGGACTCGGGGGGGGGTCAAACAGACGCTGCATCAGAAATGACCTTTTATTAGAAACCCCATCAGGGCCGGTCGGGGGTGCCAGGCCCGGTGTGACGGGGACGACAGTTTGATGGATTTCATATTTACTGAGCGATTGATCAGAATCTGGGTTCAGGGACTCACAACAGAACCTGAGCAGACGTGCATTGATTGTTTGTTATGAGAAGATAATTAGTTTCACATTTTAATTATCTAGTGACTTGCCAGGACGGGGGGGGGGGGGGGGGGGGGGGGGGCTGAATGCTGAAAAATAAAGTTATTAGAGACTTGATTCTTCTTCTTCTTCTGAATACTTTGACTTTTCACGTGTTCATCATGACTTCACTGATTCCTTGTGTTTCTGCCCTCGTGTCTTATTTATTCTATAGATATTTATGTTAATGCCATAATTCATTGCATCTGAGTATAACATTGATATTTCAAGTCTCCACTGGTCACCTCACATCTTCTCATAGGAAAGTGGTGA
>NC_084958.1:22750931-22878592 GCF_949316205.1 Platichthys flesus | reverse complement strand
TGTGAACGATCTTTAGTGGATTCATAATAACAGAATTTCTTTCTTCAGTTTCTTAATACTTTCGGAAACAGAATCTATGACTTCAGGAAATCGTCCTTTAATCTTTTTCGCAGCAGAGAACGATGTCAGGATCGAACCTGTGACTGCAGCTCAGGTCCTGTGCTTCCATTAGAGGCGTCAATATTGACCGTGGATGCTGTCGGGCTCTGGAACACGGTGTGGCAGTAGAACAAAGCCGAGAGCACCTGCTCTGCTGAAGAGCTGCTGGTCCTCTGATTGGAGCCAGGTCAAACACAGACACACACAGACACACAAAGACACACAAATGACACGCATGCATGTATAAACACGGCTGTCCTGCCATTTGCACTGTTTCTCTGTTTCACCGTCTCTTGTGTAAACTGAGAGGCACGAGATACATGCAAGACACAATGAACCACACACAGGCACATACACACTCACACACGCACACACGCACACATGCACACACATACACACACACACACACATTCATATTCATCATGAACATGAAGCCTTTATAAAATGATCATATTACAAAGGCAGAACAGTCACTGTCAATTTCTCAATGATCACAAATACTGTTTCTGCTAATCGACTAATTGGTTAATTGACTTCCAGCAGTAACTATTTATATTCATAATAAGATAAACAACCTGACAACGATCAACTGTGTGTCTGTGGTGTAGATTATAGACTCCGCCTCCTCCATGTTAGTCAAAGGGACGTGGACCAAACAACACGTTCCCCAAAGATGGTTTCTATCATTTTAGTTTAGTTCATGTTTCTGATGTTGTAAAACTGGGATGAAACATCATGAGTTGAACAGTATTTATATATTTATATTTATATATATATAAACATGATCATTATGCGAGCTAACAGTGTACATATACTACAAACAGTGTACATATACTACAAACAGTGTGCACACAAACAATATCAAGCTGCCTCCATTTCTGAAAAGGATCAATTATTTGCCCTGTTGCATGAACACACAGAGAAACACAACACATGGTCTATTTCCCCTTCCCTGCTTTCATTCATTCACAAAGGACACACACACACACACACACACACACAAACACACACACACACTCACACAGACACACACACACACACGCACAACCATTCCTCACACTTAGCTGCTTCCAGTTTGTTTACCAACCACAATCTTTTGTTTTTGGCTTCATCAGCAGTGTGTATGTGTGTCGTTTGTGTGTGTGTGTGTGGGGGGGGGGGGGGGGGCGGGGTCCTCTCAACCTTGACCAGGCGCCTCAGTGTTTCTTCTCAGTTATGAATAGGTAAGAACAGATAACATTCTTCACGGGTATTTGAACAGTGGTGAGCAGAGCAGCAGCGGATCGTGTGCGATCTTGTCACAGACATGATTTCTGATCAGATCCAAAGCAGAACATATTCCTCTCTTTACAATCTGGATGTTTTTCTGATGATAGACGATAGTTTTTGTAAAATCAAATTAATCCAAGTGAGACAATATGTTAATTAGTTTTCCAGGCAAAAAGCCTTCGGTTCCAATAATCGAGAGTGTGCGTCGGGTGGATTCCTTTGTGCTCGGACCGGGCCGGGTGCAGCCCCTCCTGCACAGCTTTCATCCATCTTCATCCATCTTCATCCTTCATCTTCATCTGTTCCACATTCATCACGTTCATCCATCATGCATTACACACACTGAAACACTTAATCACAGCTTAACCCAACCATCTATTACAGCTGTGAGCCGGCCCGATGCTCAAAGGCTCATATCTGCAGGGTGGAATTTGATGAAGTCACCAGAATTTCAAATTCTCTCAATGGAAAGAAAAAGAGGATCAGACTGAATAACGTTTGAAATGATCCTCAGGACAAAACAATTTGATTTAATGTTAGAGTTATGAAACTGGTGTCTTGGGTTTTAATATAATGTTCAGTGTGATTCCCAGTAGCTCCGGTGAAGCACTGGAACAAACTGGAAGCTGCTTCACTACTGGATGTTGGAGAAGTGCAAGCTTCATATTTAGCTGTCGTGTTGCTCTCCACTCAGAGTTGTGCTTTAGGTAAAAATCTGTTTCCGTGTCACAGAGATCACATTTGTGTTCTAAAAAATGTGTTACTCAATTTACACAATTTCCAGCAGCAAACAGGCGTCTCACACTGCGAGCTTCAATTCTCTTCAATTTCAGATTCATTTTGTCCTTGAAGCTCGGAGGGGTGAAAGCAGGAGGGACGTGGGGTTAAGGGGGGGGGGGGGTGAGGACGCTCGACAAACACTCCAGAAATCCCTGAGCTCCGTCCCACAAGTAATAACACAATCCACAGTGGACGGACTGACGCTATCCTCGACAAGAAGCGTCGCACAAACCTGCCTCCTCTCACTGTGACTGCCAATAAACCGCCTGAGACAATTTAAATATTTCATTAATAGAGCAGAACAATAACAACACCTTGCAAAAGGGGTCTGGATCAAATCCCACAGGAGCCGGTGGGAACCAGATCCAGATCCTCCTGTGCGAACACGCATGTGTTAGTGTTTGTGTGTGTGTTACGACTTGCAGTTGTGAATCGTGTTGCAGCTAATGTCAGGCTTCACCAGTCAGAGGGGGATAAGCGTGATTTGAATAATGTTTCCTGTCAGCTGCTGCCTGGCTTGTTAGCTGCACACACACACACACACACACACACACACACACACACACACACTCACACGCACACACACGCTAACACATTCAGTCAGGTGCATACATGTATGGAGCTGTATGTAACACTTAAATGCACTGTGACAAGCATGAACACAACAGCGGACTGGAAGACACTCAAATGCAAACACAGTGTGGCAGACACACACGTACGCACACACAACCAGAGGTAAGGAACACACAGCTGCACACAGATGTGCTCGGACTCGATCTGCTGAGAAGAAGCATCACGTCTGCAGCACGTTCCTGCCCAGAGCGATGCACGGATCCTGGATTACACCGGATTAGGGATTATAATAATTAAGTAGCTGAATATTATATTTGTAGATCTGTTTATCTGTTGTTGTCTGACATGGACGTAAAGACAACAACAGGAATACTTAAAAAACAACTGATTTGACTTGATAGTTGGTTTTTCAGAGTAATGGTGCCAATCACACAAAATAAAGCGCTTTAGGATGAGTAAATATTTGGTGAACTGTTAAACACACATCTTTAACATGCAAAAAAATGCACCTACAATATGTGCACACAGACACACACACACACACACACACACACACACACATACACACACACAGACACACTAACACCCTCAAGAGATAAAAAAGTGCTGCAATAAAATGTTCAATTTTCTACTTTCATATTAGAGTTGTTACAGAAAACTACCTGCAGCCCTTTGGCTCTACTGTACACTGTGATGCTGCTTGCGTAAACAGGTACAGTTACTGCTGCATGGATATTTTTTAAAATATAAACCATAATGGTGAGAGTGGCTCTGTCCCTATAGGGGGCTTTCTTCTCATGTGGCTGTTCATCTCTACACAAGTGCAGAGACGACACCGTGTGAACCCAACGTGCCACAGACAGCCACGTCTAAATCTCCACGGTGGCCACGGGGCCCACAGGGGGCTCCGCGGGGCCCCTGTGCTGACGAGGAAGGAAAACACACTAAACCACGGCACAGAAAGGGAATTGGAGCAAAGAGAGAAACTCACGTCCCTGTTATATAATCAGTTTTGTCAAGCATTGGGGCCGGAGGACGGGGACAGATGCGGCTGCCCTCGCTGGGGGGTTGAGTGAGGAAGGGAGAGAGGAGGGTGTCAGGTGGGAGGGGGGGAGGCGGCTGGGGATGGGGGGGTGATGTTTGAAAGCCCAATAAAACGCTGGTCAAGGGGGGGGGGGGGGGCACACAACGCAGCGTGTAATCCTGACACAGTGCTGTGCTGACACGACATCCAGGAAGACAGGTCTGAGGGGGAAAGTGCTGACGCGTGGGATCCAGGATTCACCGTCCACCTGATGGATTAAGTTCAGAGGAGTTCTGACAGGACGGTGATCTGTCACCCCCCCCCCCCCCCCTTCCCCACAGTGTGTGTTGTTTTATAAAAATGATCTGTGGAAGGAGACGGTCCTGCGTATGAAATATGGACCCTGGGAAGTTATGGTTTATTTAAAACAAATCCCTGGACTTGGAGTTTTTTCCAAAACCTGTATAAGACATAAGTCAATACGTTTTTTATTCAGACTGGATTCTTATTTTCCAACCGCACTGTTTAGATTAAAAGTCAAACCTGAGGATATTTTAAAGAGGTAAACATGAGACTGCCTGGATCGATCCATCCCTCAGAATCTCAGAGCCCAGATCTCTGGAGCTAAGAAGATAGAAGATAATGAATCTACGTGAGATGTGAGACACGTTTGCATTTCATGTACTGGACTTTTATTTTGGGTCTTGCTCTGCAGGTAATGTCGTGAGAAACCTGCAGCTCATATAAACAAGTCCCCCCCCCCCCCCCCCTGCTCTGTCTCATTCTCATCCTTCTCTCCACGTGATTATTATTCTCTATCATCACCCGTTGCATCTGTTAGCTGTGGAACCTTTCACCGGACCATGTGCTCATTTTAAATTCCTCCTATTTTACACTTCTTCCTGCACAAGCGCTCGCTCTCACTCTCTCTCTCTCTCTCTCTCTCTCTCTCTCTCTCTCTCTCTCTCTCTCTCTCTCTCTCGCTCTCGCTCGTTGGCAGCCGATAAGAGCATCAGTTAAAATCCCTGAAATGCAAATGTACAAACGCCTTCAGCTGGGTTTATGGATCATGTGGGCTCTCACCCTGGAGACCACGTTGTAGAATCAACTGTATCTGCCTTGTGATTCATCTCCAGATCACATCCACGCCCCCCCCCCCCCCCCCACACGCACACACACACACTTCAGTCAGTGAGCAAACGGCATTATGAATGAATGAAGACGTCAGGCGAGATCATTGTTTAGCTCCTCGTCTGTCGAGAGCAGACATTGATAGAGATGTCTTTCCCCTTGATTAGGCGTGACCCATTTCTACCCCAGCCCCCCCGTCCCAACACACACACACACACACACACACACACATGCAAACCCACCCACACACAGGAGCTGACACACTAGAGGCGCAGATAAGACACATTGTCGTCACGGCGGCTCCATTCGCTCACTTTGTGATGTAATTTCCTGGTCTTCACCGAGTTGAGAAACGGCATCAATCAAACCACAGCTTCCAAACGCCCGGGGGGGGGGAATCCACTGGAAGCGGCTCGACCTCGTTCTCCAGCAGCTCTCCGGCAGTTTCCCCCCCGAATCGGTGCCGTCATATTTGAGGCACCAATTTGGGGGAGGCCAAGGTCCTTTATTTACCACCTCTTCATATCCATATGCAGATTTATTATTGATAATTTGTAGTTTGTTTATTTGTTGACAGGATTCTGCAAAAACTACTGAACTGATTTTCACCGAACCTGGTGGAGGGGTGGAGTCTGCACCGGAGCCCCGCCCCTTGGCTTCAGGTGTAGCTGCAGATCCAGAATCTCTTTTTTTCACTTTTCCACATTTTGAAGAAGCTGAACAGAGGCTACGTTGAGCAACGAGCTGAAGACACTGACTCAGGACAGACACTTTGTTTTACTGAGGTTTGATGGTTAATGTGACGAGTGAGTTTCATATCTGACTTTAACTGGGAGCCTCTCTCTCTCTCTCTCTCTCTCTCTCTCTCTCTCTCTCTCTCTCTCTCTCTCTCCTCAGTAAATCCTGCAGCCACCTCGGTTAAAAACCAGGAGGCCGCATTTAGTTTCTGCCCGGCTGTGATATGATGGGACTTTTAATCTGCAGGGAAACAAAGCCCAATATCACTCTGTGTTTATTTCAAGGCCGACTATGCACCAGTATAGCTCCCGATAGAAATAAAAAAAGACTTGGCATCGGGAGCAGCAATATCTCTGAGTGATGCTGGGAGACTTTCTTTTTACAGCACTGGTTTGTGCAGCAGCGTCGAGTTGCAGACCTGAACAAGTTCACACTGAAACATGTCGGAGCTCAAACCTCCTGACACAGATGAAGGTTTCCACTCGAAGCAGATCAACCTGATCTCATGGGATCATTTCAAAACAGCTCTCAGGACAGATTGTGTCATGTTGTGTGACGTTTAATGTCATTTCGGCTGAGGAGCGTTCATGGAGATAAAAACAAAAGTGATGTCAAAGTCTCCTGCAGGAGTTGTTCTTCATTCTTCAAGGATAACGCTGGTGAAGTTTAAAATGGTTCAAAATGATCCACAAAGAAAGTTCAGTTTGATATTCCATTCATTTATCTGAGTGTTTTCAAACAGCAAAACATTTTTCTAAATAAATGTTTAAATCCTGCAACCAGGCTCTGAAATAACAAGTTATATATAAAGTGAGACTGGGAAGAGAAGCAAACGACTATATAATAATAATAATATTGTCCTTTAATCTTCATCATCTACACACGTGTACTGGTGTCAACATGTGGGATGCCCCAGGTTCAGCACCATGGACAGCGGCCATGACATCACCGTTTAGTAAATGTTTACAGATCAAGTTCCAGTTAATATCATACTGGATTCATATAATCCCCAATGGTTATTTATCTAAATTTGGAAACGTGAATTGAAACCTAAAAATCTTCAAAATCATACTTCTGTGGTAAAGCAGAGGACAATGAGCACAAAGTATAAGAAGTGTTTGTTGGATTGAAACTTCTCAGCTGCACAGTGAAGTTGTCAGGCTCCATCGTGACTCTGCTCTCAACTTATCTCCACACCCCAACTAGATACTGGTGCCAGGGGCTGAATGGTGGATTAGTGTCTTTCAGTGGACCCACATCAGTGAGGAGGAAGAAAAAACACACTTAAACTCTACACACAAAGACTCACAACTTCTACCTGTGAGGAGACAGTGAAAACCCCTGTATCACGGAACCAGTGTCACCCTTTGTCCGCACTGGGCATCACCACTGGAGAATGTGAAGCATCTCTCTCTCTCTCTCTCTCTCTCTCCCTCTCTCCCTCTCTCTCTGCTTCCTGAGGCCAACACACATATTATTTGGGAGTTTTTGCCGAAATACTGTTATTAGTGCGCTGAGTGTGTGAGACGCTCTGCTCCTGTCGAGTTGAGAGCCTCGTCTGGATGATGAATCGCGGCTTTGTGAGAAAAGCTCGGGAGTGTTCCACCGACCTCAGCTGTGAATGAGTGACGCTGGCCGGTCGCCATCACCTGCATTACGGCCGTCAGCGGGAACACAGGGAATCCGTCTCTCGCCGCCGCCACCACCGCCAAAGAGCTGCGGCGGTGCTGGATGATGTCTGGACGGGACAAGAGGGAGGGGGGGGGGGGGGGGTGCTGTCGGCCGACATGTGACCCAGAGAGAAGAAGCTGGTTGGTTGTGTGTGAGGCCATCGGAGCCTCAGAGGCTGCAACTCTTCAGTTGAGCCAGAACACGACCTGATGCTGATGCTGTGACGTGAAGCTGGAGCAACTGCACATGTGAGAATCTCTGGGCCCCTGGAAATGTTTGAATATGAAATATATATCTCACTTATAACATCGGGAAGAAACACCTCCTGGTAACTGGAGCAGCTTTTACAGTGTCGATTGTTGACTGAACAAGAAATAGAAGAATGAGAATACAGATGTTACGTAATCTTTGAAAACATCACAAGCTTAAATGAAGTTTGTTTATTTGAGTTTAAATATAAAATACTACTTATGATGCTCACAACATCAGAGTTTTTCCTATTAAAGAAATTAAAGACGCCATAAAAACAGATCTTTCAGTTTTTATACAGAAGAACATTCATGCTCAGTGGATTCTGATGATTCTTCATCAGTCGTGTGATCGTTCCGGCTCCTCCTCTTCATCAGTGTCCGTTACCAGGACAGTTTGTCTGGATTATTTTTCCGGTGGGAGGAAGTGGTGCTATTGTTAACTTGACCTTTTCCCTTTTTCTTAGAAGAACCACTATTAAGATAAGAGTTTGTTTTTACTGTTTGTTTGTCCTTGACAAATATTGATGTGCGATTACAGCCTCATATTTGTCTTTATGATTATCAGATCAAGCCGAGCTAATCTTTAACCTTTATTTACTCGGCATGAACAGAGTCAGTGTTCTCTTTTGCAGAAACGCCCGTTTGCACAATCGCACATTTACACACTCACACCCAGAAGCTGCTCGAGACGACCACAGTCCCGTCAGTCGCCTCCTGTGCAGGTGGAGCAGCACAGGGATTACGTGCCTTGCTCAATGGCAACCTCAGCTGTTTTGCAGTGAGAGCTGCTGTGATTCATCCTGTCGGTCTGACAATTGAACCGACAACCGCCGCTGGGAAAGTGATTCTATTTAACCCACACAGGAAACTCGATCTGGAGTCCTGCAGTGTTTTGCCTCCTTCAACCAGTGAGTCTACAAGTTCACAGTGACCTTTTGACCTTTGACCTTTGAAATCATACAGGGTTCTTGAGACATCACCATTAATTTATGTAATTAGAAAATAAGATAAGTTGCAATTTAAAATAATTCAAGAATGATATTTACAAAATACAAATATGAATATTCAAATATACTAAATAAGTACTTACTTGTGCTAAATACCAATAGCTGTATTCGAATTCTAGCTTAAATATGTATGTAAATGTTCAATAGGCAATTTATTAATTGATAAATATTCAATAATATATGAATGTTAATTAGTTGATTTCATACGCTGTTATAAAATCACAATTTGAACTCTGCTCTCGAGTGGTTTGAATATTTATTTTTGTTTTTAAAGCATTAAGTGAAAGAGAAGTTGATGATGGCTCGAGTAACACTGTTCCTGCACCCCCCCCCCCCCCCCACCCTACACACACGTACACACACACACGTCACACTCTCTGCACGCACACTGTGTTATTATCCGACTCGGTTTCTCCACAGGTCAACACACCGGTTGATGCACTGTTTTCAGAGTGTTGCCATTTGTTTGATCCGCCCCCCCTCCTAATCCCCCCCGAGTGCAGACTCTCTGTAACATGGACCATTAGCTAAAGAATGTTGAACATAACCATACTGGTTGAGCCTAGCCAGCCAAATCAAATAACTGCTTTTACAAGCATCGCTTCACAACGCCGGCCTGCTGCCATCCTGCTGCCGGGGTGCTCCGTCAGGCTGCTCCATCAGGCTGCTCCATCAGGCTGCTCCTTCAGGCTGCTCCGTCAGGCTGCTCCCTCAGGCTGCTCCTTCAGGCTGCTCCGTCAGGCCCCTCCATCAGGCCCCACGTCAGGCTGCTCCGTCAGGCTGCTCCGTCAGGCTGCTCCTTCAGGCTGCTCCGTCAGGCTGCTCCTTCAGGCTGCTCCATCGGGCTGCTCCTTCAGGCTGCTCCTTCAGGCTGCTCCTTCAGGCCCCACGTCAGGCTGCTCCGTCAGGCTGCTCCTTCAGGCTGCTCCTTCAGGCTGCTCCTTCAGGCCCCACGTCAGGCTGCTCCATCAGGCTGCTCCGTCAGGCTGCTCCGTCAGGCTGCTCCATCAGGCTGCTCCATCAGGCTGCTCCTTCAGGCCCCTCCATCAGGCCGCTCCATCAGGCCCCTCCATCGGGCTCCACGTCAGGCTGCTCCGTCAGGCTGCTCCTTCAGGCTGCTCCTTCAGGCTGCTCCATCAGGCTGCTCCTTCAGGCCCCTCCATCAGGCCGCTCCATCAGGCTGCTCCATCAGGCTCCTTCAGGTTGCTCCGTCAGGCTGCTCCGTCAGGCTGCTCCTTCAGGCTGCTCCGTCAGGCTGCTCCGTCAGGCTGCTCCTTCAGGCTGCTCCATCAGGCTGCTCCATCAGGCTGCTCCGTCAGGCTGCTCCATCAGGCCCCTCCATCGGGCTGCTCCGTCAGGCTGCTCCATCAGGCCCCTCCATCGGGCTGCTCCATCAGGCTGCTCCGTCAGGCTGCTCCATCAGGCTGCTCCGTCAGGCTGCTCCATCAGGCCCCTCCATCGGGCTGCTCCATCAGGCTGCTCCGTCAGGCTGCTCCTTCAGGCCGCTCCTTCAGGCTGATCCGTCAGGCCCCACGTCAGGCTGCTCCATCAGGCCCCTCCATCGGGCTGCTCCATCAGGCTGCTCCGTCAGGCTGCTCCTTCAGGCCGCTCCTTCAGGCTGATCCGTCAGGCCCCACGTCAGGCTGCTCCTTCAGGCTGCTCCATCAGGCTCGTGTTGATTCTGCCGGAGCCTTGAGAACCGGGGCCCGTTAGCCTTGATTTATGCCGTCTTATTTGAATTCCTTTACGAGCGAGTGGCGCGCATGAAAAAAGGGATGGATTTCTCAAGAGGAGGGGGGGGGGGGTGGGGGGGGTTCTTGACTGATAAGGGCCCTATTTGCGGTCGGGATCAAGGAGGTCCCGGCGATGAATCACGCCGATGTGAGGGAGTGCAGTTGGACGGGAGCCAGACTTTGGGGCGTTACGCAACAGTCGAGAAGTGATATCTGCCAGAGAGAGAGAGAGAGAGAGAGAGAGAGAGAGAGAGAGAGAGACTTTACCCAGAGGGGCGTGGAGCCGTGGGCACTGGTGGTCGAGCCCCAGGAATGTAGATCTGATACCTGAGGAGCTCCAGAGAGCTGACACCAGTTTGCAGTGAAGCAAAGATCTTCTATCACTTTCTTATGTCACGTCTCTCATGAGCAATATGACACGTTAAGGCAATCACACTTTATCGTTACAAGCTGCAGCAGAAGCTTTTCTCTCTGTATGTTTTTCAGAACGGGGGGGGGGGGGGGGGGGTCATAACTTTTCTGTAATTACAGTTCTCATCCATACATGTAATTACTTTCAAAAGAGTTGGAATTCAGGAATTCAGGAGAAGTCGTGGATGTGATGGAGCAACAGATAATCATCACATGGGTTTACAGCCCTGCAATGTTCCAGAACTTTCTTCTATGGGATCTAATAAAACTTAGAAAAGTACCTTAAACGACAGAACTTTGACACTTCAGTTTTGTCCATGTCCCATCCACGAACATGGAGGAGGCCTGGTCTGGGCTTCACTTCAGTGGAAGCTCTCGTGTGGTCAATCTTCATGGTGAAGAACAAAACTTTTTATTTACGATAAGTTGTTTGCTAACTTTTTTGTTTTCAGCTTCTTTTTCTTTGTCCCAAAAAAATGAATCAGTGCAGGTTTGAGCGTGAAGTGAGTATTTAATTATAAAGATAAATTCTGTAGATATTGCATATTATTGACAATATATAGAAAGTGTTTATATGGATTTGACTGTTTAATGTATGTTTAGAGATTTATGAAGATGAGACAAACTCCTCAAATATAAAAAGTATTATTTTGTGCATTAGCTTTGTGTTTGATGTCGAGTGGTCGTTTTGCTGAATAAAACTTCTCCTTAAAAAACGGATTTAAAACAAACTCCAGCGCTGAAGTTCTGCCGATCCAATTAATGCCACAAATCCTCTTCAGCGCCGTTTCCCCGCCTGTCGTGTTTTCTGTAGAACTCCTCATTTCTCTGGCGTCTGTCCAGAGACACTCACTGCTCAGACAGGACGGCTCCTCTCCGTCAGTCCTCTGGATTCAGACTCTTCTTACAGCTGCTCTGCATTCGCTTTACTCATCACAGAAAGTCCTCCAGAGGCAGCGGGCCTGTTTCATTTCTAATAGATACGTTTTTTTTTTAAAGATTCATAAGCCAACAAGTGCGCACAGCGTGTACAATCACTTCCCCTTCAAGTTTTCTCTTTAAACACATTTAATATCCAGGTTTTCTGTCAAGCAAAAATAAATCAGAGATATTTCAGGAGACCTGAAGGAACCTGCAGATGTTCCTCTGAGAATCAACGCCAACACAACGGCTTTGATCCGAGTGGAACTCACCTGTTGCCACGAGGTGTTTGTTCAGCGGCAGGTCTGTTGTGTGTCTGTGTGTGTCTGTGAGACTCCAACACACTCACATGACAGCGAGGCTTCCCTCCACAGACCTGCTGTCATTCTCATCTGGTACAGACAGAATCCACCTGCACTCAGAGTCGAGACACACGGAGCTGCTGCAGCTCGGTGGTATTCAACATGTCTCCAAATCCTAATCCTAATCCAAGTATCAGAGCTAATCTATGAGCAGAGTTCAGACTGTTTTCTAAAAGGCAGGATTAAAGCCACAATCTTTGCTCTTCAGTTCCCTCGGGCTCCAAGTTACCTCTTCTCACCGAGCACTGCGGTTACACGTGAGCACCAGGGGGCTGCAGGTTCACAGCCCCGACCTCAGCGGGGGGGGGGTTGTTGTGGTTTAATAGAAAGAGGCACTGATGAAGCAGAGCAGATTGTGTGTCTCCTCTGGTCTGGGAGGACGAGGCCGATAAGGAGGATGTGGGCTTCCTGTGTGAACCTGCTGCTGCTGTGACCTTAATCTCCATCAACACACTCTACATGTGAATGCACAGGATCCAAGGTGGAAGAGTTTGGAACCTTTCAGTTTCTAGTTTACCGATTAAACCCCAGGATATGACTTTGTAAAGGTAGAAGAGTCCCCAGAACATGATCAAAACCCAGACCACACACACGCTTTCCACCTTGTGCACCATCTTATTCCTGAAAACAGGCTTTTGTCAACAGTGTGTGTTTGTGCACACAGCACCGTGGCGTCTCTGCGATTCAAAGGAGCTGTGAGCATTTCTGCACACTGAAGAGCAGTGGTGCTGCCGGGGGGGGGGGGGGGGGGGCACGTCTCAGGGCTCAAGGCACTTTGCTTCTTGGAAATAATTCAAACAAGCCGGGGCTCCAGGGATGTTTTGTGTATTTGTTGTGGAGGATAATGATGCCGTTGTTGGCCGCGCTCACGCTGCGTAACAATCTCTTTCCATTTAGCCGGTGCACGGCGGCTGGCAGCTCACCGCGCTCTGCAGGAAGCACTCCAACAGCTCAGATAATACTCGTGATATTCACTTTAATGACCAAGCTTATTATAATAATGCAACTTGGAAGATTAGCTGGATTACTAATGAGGTGTGAGATGGTCTGCTGCAGTGGTCAGTGCTGGGGTGAGAGTGAGCGTCACACTGAGTGCTGCCGGAGTGAAAGAGCAAAGCACATTTAGAAAACTCATTTAGTAATTCACGTTCTAACTGGAGGAAGTGAAGTAATGAGTGGAAGACGTCCCAGAAGCCCCGGCTTTGATTCAAATCACAGAACTGGCACGACTGCAGCTCACTGGTTTTTTTCTCCAGCGAAGCAGAGCTGATGTCTGAGGAGCAGGAACAGCACCTGTTACACACATCAAGCCGGTGGGGGGGGGGGGGTCTCAAACGACCAGCAGGGGGCGACTCCTCTGGTAGTTTCTATAGAAGTCTATGAGAAAATAACTTTGTCTAACGTCTCCTCAGGAGTTTGAATCTCTAGTTTCAAGTCTTCTTCAAAGCAGCTGATGTTCATTTAGTAAAGTATGATCATAAAGCACTGGATGTGTTGGGGGGGGGGTGGATACCACAGTGTGATTGACAGCTGGTACAGTCCAATGGGCGGGTCAGAGGTGTCTGATCGGAGGTTCCTCGCCCCGGCTCCTTTTCTGCAGGTGTCGTTTACAGATTCAGAAAGACGAGCATCAAAACAGATCAGGTTAAACTCACATGAAGTGTTTCTGTGGAGCAGTGAGGTGAAGGGTGAGGGTTCGAATCCAGGGAAGTGTTTACTCTTTTTTTCAAGAGAGTTCCGAGGTGACAGCTGCAACACGACATCACCACTGTAAACACACAAAGTGATATTTATGCTCTGAAACGCACACACACTGTGTATTTCCACAGCACAACTGCTGTCACGTGGGCGTGCGCACACACACACACACACACACACACACACACACACACACACACACACACACACCTCCAGCCTTTCTTCTCAGCCTGGAACTCAGCTCCAGTGTGTGTTTTGCCTTGATACACAATGGAATGACACTGACATTTCCCCTCAGCTATTTCACACACGGGCGTCGACACAACAATGGAAACAAAAGACGAGAATCCTTGAGGAGCGATCTGGAGGCCGAGATGACATCACGCTCCTTTCTCTCCTCCTGAAAGCCGCCCCCCCCCTCCCCACCCCCTCTATGTTGACTCTGGAGCTCCCTGAATGCAGAGAGGATTTTTTATTTTTATCTGAGGCAAATTCTTCCCCCCAAAAAATGTTGAGGGCTGTTTATTAAAGTGACAATGATCAATAATGACTGATGTTGTAATTATCGGCCAATAGCGGCGTTGAATCTCAAGTAGGCCGAGGGAGACGCTACTCCATCAGCAGCACGATCATCTCCAGCAGCAGCTCTTTGTCTAATTAATCTTCATGTGCAGGGCAGGTCCCTCTCACTGATGCACTTCTATCATCGCTCACTGATGAACCAGATGAAAACGTGTTTCTCTTCTGTGCAAGCTGCTGGAGGAGGAGTGAATAATACATGTTGCTCTGTTTCTGATTCCTCACCAGCCGCTCCTCGCTCCTCCTCCTCCGGCTCCCTGTCTGTAGTTGTCTGTCGTTGTTATGAGATGTATTGACAGCTCGCGTGTCTGTCGTCTGCTCTGGCTCCACGTTCCTCATCTCACTGGGACGCTCCCAGTTAAATACTGTAAACGTCAGATGAGGAACAATCTCATATTTTGACAACTTCCTTATCAACAGACTAACATCAATAAACTATACAAGGAAACCCAGGACCATCACTGTCTGCTTTTTCACTATTTTAGTAAAAGAAAACATGTTTATTGTTGTTATTATTATTATTATTATTTAGTATTTGTATTTAACAGCAGGGATTTATCTTATCGGTTTGGCGATGAGGGCAACACCGTGTGGCAGTCCAGTCACGACCAGCTCTTCTCTTTATGATCTGCAAACTTTTCACTTCTTCTTCTGAATTGTCTCAGTTTCCCTCTCGGTCTGTTCTGCTCTCTGTCCTCCTGCTCCCATCACTCCCATCACTCCCATCGCTCCCATCACACTCTGCCACTTTGCATAAGAGGGAGTTGGCTCTGATGGGAAATATTTCCTCCATAAATCTTACATTTTTCATTGATTCGGCCGATCAGGCTCTGGGCTGATCTTCAGCTGCTGGCGATCAATGCCAACGGTGACCTTTGACCTCCGGTGCTTCATCAAAACTCCTCCAGATCCGCCCCCCCACAGATCGAAGCGAGCGAGAGCGTATTGATCTGAGGAGACGTTCGCTCCAAGGCCTCGTTCCTGCAGAACTTTTCACGTGAGCCTTCCTGATCTCCGGCTGCCCCCCCTCCCCCGCTGCAGCAACAGTTGTCACATCAGCAGCCGCAGCGTTGTGTCGTTATAATGAAGCCACAGATTGTTTTATAGGGCACCTCAGGTTTGTCTGCTGTTGTTTTGGCAGCTATGAAAATGTTCCCTCACTAATTAGGCCGAGCAGCTAAAGACAACCCCCCCCCACCCCCCAGCCCACATCTCTCCAATTATCTCCCACTCAGAGCAAAACGTGTGTTTGCTCAAAGTTCCCTCCGCTCTCTCCCTCGCTGCAGAGCTGCTCAACACTCATTATAAATAAAAACATTGATTGAGTGGAAATCACATTTCATTCTTTACTCGACTGGATCGAGAGCTTTCGGCTCTGTTCACAGCGAGCAGACCTGAGGTCGACTGAGGTCTCATTATCTTTAACATCCAACCGTACATCTTCATTCTGCCTCTATTCCTCATGGATCCACGACCCCCACGTCAAGGACATTATTGACGTCAGGCCTGAGATGTCCACCTCAGGACAGACTGTGTTTAAAGTTGGACGACGTGTGTCCACCTCTTCCCACCGCTGCCGTCCTGCACAGAGGAGGCAGAGACATCGAAAAACAGAAACCAAACTTCTCAGAGACTTCAGAGGAAGATGATGATGGTGTTTTATTTATTTTTATTTTTGACAAAAAGGATGAAAAAGACACAGAGAAAATACCGGAGCATAAATATTAGAAAAGCAAGTTTCTCAATAACTCAAACGAACGAAATGAAGAAGTGAGTGAAGATTAAACGATTACACAAACCTGACTCCACCAGGGCTGAAAGAAAATAGGAATGATATGAACAAAATAAAACACATTTAATACAAAATGAATGATGAGACATATCTTCATTCATATTTTGTTTAAACCAAACTAAATAAAATGAGTCACTGAGTCCGAGGGTTCAGCTTTTTATTCCAGCAGCCGTGTGACTTCTCTCAGGGACACAAACAAGAAAGACACAATATTATCATAAGTCCATTATATTTGTCATCATTCAGAGTAAGATGAGGATCATCATCACATTTAATGACCAATTAAATCTGAAACCAGGTCAGTCCACTGGGTTCACACACGCTTTCTGGTTTTCTTTGTGCTTCCAAGCTGCATTTCTACTGGTTTGCATCATCCTCACGTTTTTGGTCAAGCTTTACTGTAACACACACACACACACACAGACACACACACACACATGCACGGTCAACACGACAGGATTGCGGGTGTTTGTCTGGTTTGGGAGGAGACAGGAGCTGAGATAAGGAGCCGGGATCCTCTTGTTTGTTTACATCTCTATCACAGAAGCCTGACAGCAGCCATACTCCTCAAACAAGGACAGATGGCTGCTGGGAAAGTCAAGAGCAGGTCTCTCTCTCTCTCTCTCTCTCTCTCTCTCTCTCTCTATCATCCCATCTCTGCCTCCTCTTCTATCTTTCAGGGCTCCTCTCTGCAGATTGAAGACTCTTTCTCAGAGTGTATTGTTCTCCTCCTCCCTCAGCTCCTCCTGCTCACTATCAGGAGTAAGTGGAGATTTTAAACTTTGATCTTTCCTGTTTCTGCAGAACCTGTGTTTGCACTGACTTGTTTTCCGACTTGTCTGTAATCCAGCCAATCAAAGTTGTTCTAGATGTTATTAAATATTCTTTTCACTATTGTGACTTCTTTCTGCCGTCTGTCTGCAGCTGTGCAAAACTTCTTTCTGGGACATTTTAACAGGTCGTGTGAGAATTATCTGTTTGTAATTTAGATTAGAGGAAAACTTTGGGCTGAGTTAATTCTCACATGTGCAGCAGCTCTGACACTTTGCACATCAAGATTCTATCGAAACAGGCTCTGTATTCTTCATGGGAAGATTTGAAGATTGAACATTTTCTGGCGTCTGCAATGAATCCATGAGCCTCAGTGTGAAATATGTTTCCTCTCCTTACTAACTGGTGAATAACTTCCTTTCAATCATCCGTCAGCAGCACGGAGAGGCAGCCTGTTCCTCCCGTCGCTGTAGCTGCTGTCGTGGGTTCCTTCCCACAGCTTCCTGTTCCCAGTCAGCAGAGGACGGTGGATCCCAGTGGGGCCAGTTCACGCTGTCTGGAGCGAACACAGACCAGACGCCGGCTCCCTGGACTCCCCGCGAGGCAGTGGAGCGTCCACTTCTATCTCACACACTGACAAGCTTCCAGCCAGCTATCTCATAGCTTTCATTTTAGGGTTTATGAACTCGCATGCATGCAAGAGTGAACACATGCACGCCCGCGGGGGGAGGGGGGGGGGGGGGGTTGGTAAAGTGAAATTGTGCATTGCTGCTGGTGTGGAAACCTCTTTCTAGATGATTTCATACTTTCACTCACCTGAATCCAGTTGTGTTACTTTACTTGAACATGTTTTACGTTGTGGTCGATTTTCTTTGAAACTCAATCCGTCAGCTTCGCTTCCTGTGGAAATCAACTCTTAGACCTTTGACATGTGTGTGTCTGTGTGACTGTGCCTTCACTCAAAGGCTGTTTCTGGTTCATTGTGAGCTGGGCTTATATTTGTGATCTTGAGCATCATTTTCAGTGATTAGAGTAAAAAAGCTGCGTTGTCAGACCCACAACCTGGAGGATCATGTGTGGGACCCCTCAGCAGCGAGTGTCCTGAGGGTTGTCGCTTTTCTCTGATTCTATTAATGCTATAATTGGAAAATGTTGCATAACCTGAATATTTTTACATGTCAAGTTCATATTCCTCAAATAAAGAATTTAGAGACTCTCCCACCCGGAGAGAAGCTGTTTCCCTGGGCCTCAGCCGAACCTTCTACAAACCAATTAGATCGACTCCCAGCTCGAGCTGTTGAAGAGCAGAGCTTCTCTTCTTCTCTGCTGCTGGAAAATATGTAATTTATCTGTTTTTCACCTGACAGCGATATGTTGTGTGTGTCAGATGTGAGCGCACGTACAACATGCACACAAATGGAAACACTCAGGCGTGCCGAGAGATACTGGTGCATATGTGCATACACCCACAGATCAGCACACACACACACACAGACACACACACCACATTTCAAAATCCAATTAAGCCGGGGCTGTGGGATCTCAGGCCCACACGCCAAATGGCTCTGAGTGATCCAGAGTGTGACACAGCTGACACCAAGATTATGGCCATGAGCGGTGCGTTTGTGGTTCGGCCCGGTGGAGGCGTGTTATTAGCGCGACAGAAGAGAGCCAACGTTTCCCCCCCCCCCGCCGTGCAGGGACTTGTGTCATCAGAACAACAAGGAAAAAGCTTTTCTCTCACGCGTCGCCGATGTGTGACTGATTTGTGCGTTTGTACATTTGTGCGTGGATGAGGAGCGACAGCTTGTGTGTGTCTGTGTGAAGGATTTCTGTGTGTGTGTGTCTGTAAGGATGTGACCACAGCGGAATCTAACCAGAGTGAGATGTAAGCTGCTCCTTCTTTATTTATAATCACAGACAAATATCGTTACCTCGACACAGAAGTCCTCAACGTTCACAGTCAACTGGTTCATTCCATCTCAAACTTTCAATCAGTGTTATTTTTAATGGTTTTTGTGTTTATATACTTTGTTGTTCTATGAGGGGCAATTCGAAGTTCAGCAACTTGCCCAAGGACACTTCGGCATGCAGATGGGGAAGACTGGGGATCGAACTGCCGACCTTCAGGTTGGAGGACGACCGCTCTACCCCTCAGCCACAGCCGCCCTCAATCAGTTTTTATAAGTTGGCTTTAAATTCTTCAAAACCCATGAGCCTCGGTTGCTGCTGCTGCACCATCAGGATGTTCTTTCTTTGTTTCTGTTGGAATCTGAGCCGGTGGACAACTGTGGCATTGCAATGTTTTCCCTTTGGCCTACAACAATAACAGAAACATGAACCACCTGCCTCCTCCAGGTGTTAGCCACTTCCAGGTTAGCCTCCTCCAGGTGTTAGCCTCCTCCAGGTGTTAGCCACCTCCAGGTTAGCCTCCTCCAGGTTAGCCTCCTCCAGGTGTTAGCCTCCTCCAGGTTAGCCTCCTCCAGGTGTTAGCCTCCTCCAGGTTAGCCTCCTCCAGGTGTTAGCCTCCTCCAGGTTAGCCTCCTCCAGGTGTTAGCCTCCTCCAGGTTAGCCTCCTCCAGGTTAGCCTCCTCCAGGTTAGCCTCCTCCAGGTGTTAGCCTCCTCCAGGTAAGCCTCCTCCAGGTGTTAGCCTCCTCCAGGTTAGCCTCCTCCAGGTGTTAGCCTCCTCCAGGTGTTAGCCTCCTCCAGGTGTTAGCCTCCTCCAGGTTAGCAGATGGAACACAAACCTCCCATCAAAGATGGTTTCTGTTCATTTCAGCACATTCTTATCACGCTGATGTTTATTCACCAACGTGACGAACACACATCATTTGTGTGTGTGTGTGTGTGTGTGTTTGTGTGTGTTGTCGAGTTAAGTTCTTCAGACTTGTGGCTTGAAGACGTAGAATCTTCCTCTGTCGTGCAGGAGTAGAAGAAGAAAAATGAAAAATTGAACAATGAAAGCATAAAAGCAGTTGACTGGGGATTGCTCTGCACCCAGAACCCCCCCCCCCCCCCCCCCGTGCATCTGTGTGTATGTGCTCACAGTGGAGCTTTCTCCCTCGTGGAGTCACTTTGTAGTTTTTTTTTATTCCACCATAGTGCACTTCTCTTGCCAATTAGCTGACAGTTGTTTTATTATTCTTTTTCAAAAAACCTCAATCCTTAAAAGTGAAAGGGAGAATGCAGGGGGGCTGGGGGTGGGGGGGGGAAGCTATGCTTATCTTTACACCAGAGCATCGCCTCTGCACCTCCAACCCCCCCCTCAGAAAAACCTCAGAGGTTTGCTCAGAATAGCTCGATGATCAAAAGGCATGAAAATGACATGTTGTTTACACTGAAGTTCTGCAGAGGGGTGGGGGGTGGGGGGGGGGGTGGCCAAACATTTGGAGCTTCAGGGTGGGAAAGATGTCTAAATGTGGCAGAGCTTCATAAACAATTAATTAGTTTGACTCTATTCATGTTTGTCAGTCAAGCATGTGTGTTGTGTTCAGAGCAAGTGGGTGTTCATAATGTGCCGGGCAAAAACAACCGTGTCACGACCTTTAACCCAAAGAGAGAGAGAGAAAGAGAGAAAGATATTTACAAACAGAACTTTACACTCAGGGAAAACTCACTGTTTGGCTCCTGCAGCTCAATAATTATCAAATAATCAAGTTAAACACAAAACTGTGAGAATATTAACAAGTGCATGAACATTTTCAATAACACGCTGATGCATAAACATTTATTTCTTATCTTGCTCGTGTGATATGAGCTGAAACCCAGTTTGCTCGTCACATCTGAGCTGGTGAGTGGCTCTGAAGTCCAGTTAATGTCACTGGTGGATCCTGAACCACTGCAGCTTCGGTACAGGACGAGACTTTGAACTGGTTCTGAGTCAATGAGAGGAGATCAGGAGGAGAAGTGGAGTGAAGGTGATGTTTATCGGATGTTCGTCTGGTCAAGGTTAGAGACGATAGATGAAGGGACCAAAGCATCGGAAGATGGACGACATGACGGCTCCCCTAAAGTGTCTTGATCGCCCCCTGGTGGCCGGCTGCGGCTTAAACTCTGCTTCCTTCAGTGAGGCAGATGGGAAACGTGCCAAACTAAACTACCTGTCATTTCAGGTCGTTGTTATCCCAGTGACGTATGTTCAAGTATCTGACAAGTTTAGTTTTTATTGTTTTCTTTATTTAGTTTTTATATAAAAACATGATTTCTACATCTATCCCATATTTATATATCTATAAAGCTACATCGTGTTGTCGTGGATGATGGACCTTGGTTCTTCTGACAAACTGCAGATCAGATTGGTCCAAATCTTTTCCACATTTTTACCGACACAGCGAGCTCACCTCTCTCCCTCCTGAGCTCCACCCCTGCTTGTTGTGCAGTCATCATCAACCCCCCCCCCCAACCCCATGCCATCTCTGTTGACATCTGCATTAAGTGGCCGACGTGGGGGACGCAGCGATGACCTCAGAGGGTTGTGGGGTAAACACCAGTTAAGCCGGGCCGGTGTTTACATGCAGCACGGCGAGTCTACTGGGAGTCCTGGGAACCGCCGAGCCGAGTGGTAAACAAGACAAGGCAAGGGGCATGCTGGGAAAATAAGCTGATCAGCTGAGGTCACATCCGAACCCCCCCCCCCCCGCCTTGTTATTCATAATGAGGAAGACGGATCAGTGGTGTTCACTGATAATGAGTCTGTAGTGAAACACATCCCCTCGATGTGGATCAGCTGAAGAGAAGAAGCCACAAGTCGTCTGTGTTTAACACTGAACACACAACACACAACACACAACACACAACACACAGGCAGGAGAACAATATGAAAGATGAAGTCTTTACATCTTAAACACAGCGATCAGAGAGGACGCTAACAGAGGGAAGGGATCACAGCCCGCAGGACCCACGGGTGGAAAATAATGACATTGCAATGTTCTGATCCCGTCACATCTCCAAATAGAGGCCTCTGTTTTACAAATGATGCAAAGACGACTTCAAAAGGGAATTTTAAAACTTTCTCCTTATGTTTGTTTGATATAGAGAAAGTTCTCCGGCCCATCAGAAGTAGTGTCCTCATTTAAACTACCATCACTGTCTTTAATGGTGATAGAGTATAAGTATATTAGTATCACTGTACTCCACAGGTATCACAGGTGATATTTAAAACTGGCAACATGACAACATTCCCGCGATCAGGCACAGCAGTTGTGTTATTGTTGTGGTTCTGTTGAGAGTCATTGAGCACAAGTTGCTGAGTGTCCTCCTGCAGCTCGGTGGGATTAGAACACATGACTCAGGATCAGCCGGCTGCGTTCAGGTTTAAAACGAATAGATCATGTATTTGTGTGTTAGAAGGTAAAGCTTTGAACCATATTGTCACCAGTACACTAGTTGTTGTGTAACATTCATGAATCTGTGAAAGGATCACAATGCAAGATATTCTTGGCCAATATATTTTAAAACATTTCTCTTTACTTCAGCGTTTAACTTGATCTTTTTAAATTGAAACAAACTTATTTTTTATTTCTCTTTTCTTTTAATTGACATTTTAACACATTCTTATGTCACTTAACGTCTGTTCTCTTACATGAATTACATTTCAACATGTTCTTTTTTGTATCTATATTGTACATTCAGGACTTTGAGCTTCATTTCTTAATGCAAACAAATAACAATTCAAGTTTATTATTGTTATTATGACTCATTTTTTGTGTATCTTCACTTACTGCTTATCTGTCACCACCAATTTGCGTTGCTGTGACTTTGCAAATTATTTTTTTCTTTTAGTAACAATGAACCAAACTTCACAGACTTCACAGGTCGACTTGTAATTGGATTTTAAGAGCGATGGGTTTGTGTGCGATTGTGTGCGCTGGTGAATTTATAGTTGTGACAGTTCACATCTGTCTCTCTCCCTCTATCTCCTCTCTCTCTCTCTCACACACACACTCTATATGTTTCTGTGTGTGTCTGTGAACACGGGGGGTAAAATACACACGTGTGCTCGTGCATGTGTGTGTGTGTGTTAGTGTGTGTATCCAGGGCACATTGTCTGGACAGGGAAAATGAGAATGGATGGGATTGTAATTACTGAATGGAGATATCCACACAGTGTGAAATTAGAAAAGAGAGAGAAACCTCCCACGGGCACAGCCGGTGAAGAGAGAGAGAAGTTGTCTTGGTGATAGGTGAATTCAAACAATGCTACACAAACCTTCAGGGAAAAAGGTGCGAGTACTTTTTCCTTTGTGTGTGTCTTTGTGTGTGTTTGTGGGAAGGCGACGGTTTTGTGTCTTTGTAGATTTTTCTTTATCGTGAAAAAGAGAAAGGTTGCGTTGACCTTGACGCCGACTCCAGCAAGTTTCAATCCACGTCTCATTCTCATTCAGAAATATTAATAAAGATATGTCCTCCTCATTTACGTCTCATATTATTTATTGAGATTCACGTGTTCTGTGGATTCTGCACACTGACTCTCCTCAGGGAATCCAGTTAGCTTCAGGGTCGTCTGATCTGATCTCATCCAGTTGTTCCTGCAGCTGTAGGTGAGTCACATGTTCATCACACTCCAGTGCAGCTGGTCTTCTGGGTTTTACTCTGAGATGTGATCTGAACATCTGGAGGATGGTGTAGATCAGAGGTTCCATAACTCAGGGGCCGGGACCACCAGGGGGCGTCGCCAGAGGACCTCCAGGAATCAGAATTTAGGAACAATGCTCCTATTTTATCCATTGGGCAGCACGGTGGTGCAGTTGTTAGCAGTGTTGGCTCGCAGGTTCGAATCCCTTCTTGGCAGGGGTCTTTCTGTGTGGAGGTTGCATGTTCCCAAGAGTTCTCTTTGGGAACTGCAGCTTCCTCCCACAGTGCAAAGACATAGAGAGTGATGATGATGATGATGATGATAAAACCCTGCAAATAAACATCGGCATCTGATTTTCTGTGTTCCCTTCTCCCCGCGAGGTGATTACTAAAGATAAATGATATCATTGTTCTGTGCAACAACAAATATGTGCAGTGTATTTATTATTACTGTGTTTATTTCGTCTTTTGTCGGATTCTAAACTTTCTTTGAAACAGTCGTCTCCAGCGTTTAGTCTCTTAATCAACGACACTGAATATGATCTTTCCAGAGGAGAGATTAATAATATAATAACAATAATAATTCCTTAGATTGTGAACTCCTTGGGTTCCCCACAGCGGGGGGGGGGTTGTTTCCTTTGTGCTGAAAGACACAGAACTAGTGACTGTTGCCTTAAATAAACACAAACAAACTTTGCAGATTAATGTTTTGTCTGCGCTCAGAGACGCTCGCGGTTGCTTTAAGGACACAACCCCCCCCGCCCCCCCGCTGCCAAATGGGGCCGGGGAATCTGCCCCGTCTGAAACTCAACCCTCACACACACTGCTACCACGAAACCACAAACACCGTTAAAAAGAAAGCGGCTATTTTCAGTCCATGATCTCATTCCTGAAGCATTTAGATCTACATGTTTGTTTCCTCCGGTTGTTTGTGTTCTGTTCAATCAAAACATTCCTCAGTCTGTTGAAGAATCTTTCAAGAGGTGTGTCTTATTGTGGAATTTACTCATATCCTCATGGAACAGTGTCAAAATAAAGCAAATCTTCTTCCTGTTAGACTGAGGGAATTGATTTCTTAAGTTTCTTAAATTTCTTCATCAATTCAAACTGTTTCAAATCTCTTCACCGATTCCTTTTGTTTGTGGACAAACACGTGACATTTGTTGTGTGTTGTCGGTTGACGTGTTGGTGACGACAAAATGAAAATATGTCAACAAGATCGCTGCCAAAATATTTAGTAGTAAATATCTCAGTGTGTGAAAGACGACTCAATCTTTTTTTTAAAAGATTAAGACAAACTGATGATGTCATTGTTCTGTCAACTTACTTCAAAAGTCAATGATTTTTTAAATAAAAGAGTTTTTTTAATTTCCTCCAACAAGGATCTTTACAGGAAAGATTAAACCAAAGCCTTATCCCGATAAATAAAGGCTCTACAGGAAATTATGATTTTACTAACATTTATTAATTAGATTACAAACTACTTGTAGGGACTTTCACAAGGGGACAGTTAACTGAGTCTGACTCATTGCACTTTGCTTTGTTTTTGTGTTATAATGAAAGTAAAACCTTATTTTAGTTTCACAATGAGGAGTCTTTACAGGAAAGTGAAGGTGTGTAAATAACTGAAAGCAGGTTAACGAGAGATGGAAGCAGATTAGTACAAACAAAACTTTCACTATATAAAAATAAACATACCTAGTTGGGGAAATGAGAAATTGGTATAAGTCTAATAAAAGCCTTGTCTGTAACTTGTCTGTGACTTGTCTGTTGACAGAAGCATCGCAGTCAGATAGAATGAGAGATAGCCTTGGTTCACTGACGAGCCAGAATTCAGTGCATGCGGTGGCGGCGGTGTCTCAGAGGAGCCGGGGGGGAAAGCGTGGGACTCACTGGGAACGCTGGCGGCGAGCCACCTGCTTCCCTCGGTGCCAGGACGGCATTACGTAACCAGGGGCCGGAGACGGGGAGGGGGGGGTGGATTCCTCCATCAGAGTTCAAAGTGCACAGAGGAAAGATAATGGCCTCCTTTTATCAGACTGCCGTAGTAATGAGCTTGTTGGTCACCCCGGGGAGGAGGAGGAGAGAGTCGGGGAACGGGAGGGCGAGTGGAAGGGAGAGGGGGTCGGGGGGGGGGGGGGGGGGGTGCCCATCCATCAGGCGCCGGACCCAGAGTCTGGCCGGCAGCCCCTCAAACCTCCAGACCTCTTCATCACTGTGTGTGGACAGGGGGAGCTACCGTCAGTGGAGCCGGTTCAGGGAGAGAAACACTACAGAAACATTTCATTCAAATAAAACCACAGAAACATTTCATTCAAATAGAACCGACTGTTTCCTCCAAACATCAGCGGTTGTTTGTTTGTTTGTTTGTTTGTTTGCAGGATTACACAAAAATTTCTGGACTAATATCTATGCGTGTGAGCAATGTGGTGAAGATCTAGTGAATTTAATTATGGTTTCGCTTTACTTTCAATTTCACATTCAGAGGCCATGTTGAACTTAAAAGGTGGAGATGAAGAATATTAAAAAACAACACATCCAAGAAAATAAAAAAAACACTTGAACTCAGCTTTGTGCGTCTAATGTGAGAAACATAGAAGATTTAAAACAAAAAAACACAAACTAACATAAATCAACACATGAAATACATGTCAACTCCCCCAAGGTACTTTTACTTCAGAGTACTTGATTACCTTTTATTTTCTTACTTCCAGGTGATGAGGACTTGACGGACGACTGTAAACATGTGAGGTCACTGACCTCCACTCTCCTTCTGGTTTAACAAGAACCCCCCCCCCCCCCCACACACACACACAGGACAGACGAGCCCCGAGGAGGGTGTGTGTGTGTGTGTGTTTGTTTGTGTGTGTGTGTGTGTGTGTTTGTGTGTGTGTGTGTGTGTGTGTGTGTGTGTGTGTGTGTGTGTGTGTTTGCATGTGTCATACATAGGTGCCTGAGGTGAAACCTTGCTCTGGGGCAGATCTTGTTTTCCTTACTGACCTTGAGTTTTCTCATTCATCCCACTGATGGCGCTGAATGTGAAGAGTCTCAGAGATTTCAAAAGAGAAGAAGAAGAAAGAATAACGTCTAAAATAGAATAAACATCAGGTGTCAGGAGGGAAATCTTGATATTTTGATGAGTTGAATTGAATAATAACTGAGTTTACGACATTAAGTAAACAAAACATTTCCCTTGAATCCCAAATGTCTATTTCCCAAAACATTTTTCCTCAAGATGAAAATATGGAAGAACGGGGGTTTGGTGCCTGTCGCTGTGGGAACTGGAGAAACCGGTTGTTGTGGCTCGTCCGTTCGGTCTGGGTTGGAGGACACCAGGGTCGTGACCTCTGCTGTTCTTTAGGAGCTGAAGTGACCTGGGGATGTTTTGACAATCAACAGATACGTGTTCACGGATCAGTTTGGCAGAACTGGAGAAGGTCGGCTCGTCTTTGGAAAAATGCAACTGACTGACAACTGCTAGAAGACGACTGATATGAACACCATTATCTAATCCACAGTAGACGTGAAAGTCTAATGGTGCAAATCCAATAATCCAAATTCCAGGATGCCTGAGATTCTGCAATATTGATCTCCAGGAAAAATGAGTGTCTCTTAAACTGGTTTCCTTCTTTAACCTGATTGTTTTTGTACAGTTTTCTGGATATTTGTAATAAAATACCAGTAATTACATCTTTGAAAATGTGTGTGAAATGTTTTGTGCATGTGGAGATGAAAGCCGCTTCATTCTCTGATGATCCTGCATGTTACACTCTATATATTCATTTCATTCTGTTGTTATATGTATTTTATTTCATTGTGTTTATAATGCATATTAACTTTTTTTGTTTTTAACTTTGCTACTGCAACACAGCAGCTTACACAGTTGTGGGAATAATAAATGATTCCCTTATCTTATCTTAATTTATCTCATCTTAAGTAAGTGCTCTTACCTTTACTGCACCTCATCCAAAACCTTTGGAACAATTTAACTTTTTTCAAACTCATCTATTCTTCTCTATTTTTACTGAACTAATGTGTGTGTGATAGTTATATTATTGTATTTGTTGTTTAAACATGAACTGCAGGTGTTAGCCGTCTCACTAACTCTGTTTCCAGGTACCTGCTGTAGCCGACCTGACCTTTGACCTCTCCAGTGAAAGGACTCAACAGACGTAATATCTCTTTTAAGAATCTACTGACCACTTCCTGTGACCAGACACTTCCTGTTTGACCACACCAGAGGGGGGAGGGGGAGGGGAAAACAATAAGAAACACAGGTAGATCCAATAAAGTCTTTTTATCAATTTTCCAATAAAAAATACATTCATACAGAAACTATTTTACAAAACAATTTCAAAATGAAAAAATCTTGTTATAACATAAAACAAACAAAAATAGAGCCTCACATTTTATCTCCACGTTCGTTCAATAAAGATTCTCCGGCTAAACATCGGGCGTCCATGAAAAATTCAGAAACAAAATCACATGGCAAATTTTTTAACAAAAAGGAAAAACAAAGGTAATTCTCAGCAGGCACCAGAATGCAAAATTAGAACAATTCAAGTGTCCAGAACAATTCACGTCTGATATTATTTTTTTTCCTTGAATGAAGACAGGCCACCGGTTTAGGCGCTATTGATGCCTTTTAAAAATAAAAGCACATTTCGAATCAACCGAAACCAAAGATGAAGCGAATGAAGGAGAATGGATCGAGTCTATTTTACAGTAATTCCTCTGCCTCTTGTCTTTATTGGTTCATGTTTAGAAACAACACACCATTTTTTTTTGTTTTTGTTTGTTTTGGTCCCATACCCTTTCAAAATAGAAGCTTCCATAGAAAATTCTCTTAGTTTACATTGTACATAATCTTTGCATTTCTGACATTTCTCAGTGTAAAAAGAAACATGGATTTCTCTTGTTCTTTAAGGTTCACCTGTACAGCTGCAGAGTTGGAACAAGGCTACCTGTGATGGTGACTACTGAGTGACAGACGTTGAGTTGTGTGAACACGCAGATCAGCCGTACCCTTAGAGTACACACGTTTTAGTTATTGACAAAAACATTGACACTGTGGCTCCAAACCGATTTTTCTAGAAATGGGGTGAAATGGTGATTATGTTTTGTCCAAATGTGAGCGGAAGAGATTCCAATAAATCAGAAAGATCGGAGAATTCTATCAACCCACGGAGGAGCGTGGTGAAGTCGAGTAACTCAAGTTAAAACATGCAAAATAGTGAAGTTGGTACAGACATGCATCTGGTCCTAAAGTCTGGTCTCAGGTCAGCTGCAGAGAAACACAGAAACCCCCCCAAGATCTGCAAAGCAGGTTTCAGCTGAACTGGTTGGACTGGTTTAGGTACCGTTCAGTCAGATCATGGGTTGTTTAAACCACGACTGAGTAAAGACAAGGACTCCGCCTGAGGGCAAAACACACAACATCTAAACAGACTCATGATTGAGAATGTGGTCATGGCTCTGAAGGACGTTTGCTTTGAACCTCGGGGGGGATTCCGACACATCCACGGAGACAAGTGGCCCCAGTGTGTTGGTTCTCTCTGAGTAAATCTCCATTTGTCACATCCTCGCTGGGACGAGTGTGCCGCGCTTCATGAGAACATCTTTCCAAGACTCCTTTGTACCTTTGTCAGCGAGTTACAGTCCGCTGATACTACATGGTAGTAAACCATCACGGCACCGAGCGGCGCCACGACCCGGCCCCGGGCCTCGAGCTGCAGCTCTGATGTGTGATCGACACAGAAATGTAAAGATGTCAGTCACCGTGAAGCTGATGTGTAGTTTTTTTATGTTTTATTATCCGAGTCTGTCTGGGGACAAGAGGGGCAAAGGTGTGACTGTATGGATCAGAGCCGTTATAAAGCTATTCTACCACAATCCCCCATTAGCAGTCCCCGTTAGCTGTGTGTGTGTGTGTCTGTTTGTGTGTGTGTGAGAGAGAGTGATCTATTAAACAGGACAAGGCCACTTACATAAGGCATCAGTAAGGTCAACAGTGCATTTACAGATAGAAAAGAAAAAGAGAGAAGCGCTAACGTGAAGAGAAAGGAACACCCCCCCCCCCCCCCCATGGTCAAGACATTTGCCAAGCAATAGTGGTATCCCCAACTTATCAATACAATTAAAAAATAAAACGACTGCCTTATGTGTTTTGTACAAATACTACGATAGCATAATATGAAGGTAGCTGCTCTCGAATGGAATTCAGTTGTCCCATAAGCAAACGGGTGAGAAACCCCCCCCCCCGATCCCATGCATTGTCTGTTATAATGGTGACAACTGTTTGTGCACAACCGTAGATTTTTTTTGTGTGTTTTTTTTGTTTTTAAGATACAGAGCTCACACAATGGACAACAAAATGAGCTTCATAGCGTGTATGGTTTGAGACAGGCTACTTAATACATTGCACATTTAATAGCTGCACTAAACAAAACAACCTCCCACTTTTGAATAGGGAGCTGTAGTTCCACCTCCGGGCACACAGGGGGCGCCCTCCTGCTCCACTCCACAGCCCAGAGACTCAAAGGACACAGACAGAACCGTATTTTTTTTTTCCGCTTGCATTCAGAGAGACAACAAGATATCTCCCCCCCCCAACCCCCGCAAAAAAAACAGCACAACATCGCCCCCTCCTGGTCATTCACTCATTCATTCGCGATCCACAATGCAAGCTCCATCTGCTCCATTAAAGCCAGTCACAGGCTCCCAGTCACAGGCACTCAGTCCCCATGCGTACAGGCAAACACACTGTCATCGGAGGCACGGCGACCCCCCCCCCCCCAAAGGAGTCCCATAATCCTCCAGGAAAAAAGCGTCGTACACCATACAGAAGAGGCTCCTCCCATCTGCTCCAGCCCAGATTTCTCCCAGTTCTTTTTTTTTAAATCCCCCCCCCCCTCCTCCTCTGCAAAAAGCCTCTGAAGAGCTGTCTCCACATCGAGGGCTTGGAGGCACTAAGTATGGTGCAAATAATAGCCTGCGTTGCTTCATGTTTTTTTCCCAGCGCCTGGAACCCGGCGGTGCTCCTGCTGGCGCTCCCAGGACACACCGGCCTCGCTGATCCCCCAACAGGTCGGGACAACCAACCAGAATCATCCCTCAGAGCCGTCCACACGGAGGCCATCTTAGATGTGCCTCTTCATGTGCAGCGCCAGGTGGTCGGAGCGGGAGAAACACCTGCGGAAACCGAGAAGAGGGAAAGTATTAATCTCTCGTGTCCATTTTCACATTTGCTGTTCTAAACCCTCGCTGTAAACAAAGATGGACGACATTACAAAGTGAGGTTGAGTCATCGGATCGCCCCCTGGTGGGTGGCTGCAGTACGAGCCCCGCCTCCTCCTTGTTTTAGCTTTTAGGTGGTTTGAATCCCAGGTGCTCAAGTGTTTGCTCTGATCTGTTTTGGTTCATTGTTCAATTTAAAACTGGCTGAAACGAGATGATCGAACATGAGATGCACTCGAGATTCATTTCAAAAGTCTTGTCTGTCACTCAGGACTTCTACACTCCATCTTTATTTAAAGACTATGATCTTGAGGAAACATCTTCTCCTGTAGAGGAAGAGTTTGGTTTGACTACGTCCTGTTGTTCATCATATAAGCAGAAGAAGAACGAGGAAGTCGGCTTGTCCAAAACTAAAGTTCTGCTGAAGTAAAAAGAAGAAGATGGAGGCTGCTCATGTGCAGTTCTCATCCAAACACATTTAAAACAACAACAACGGCTCATTGGGAAGTTTCCTGCTCTTCATCTTGACACGTCACTCATCCCCTTGTTCCTCACCCACTTTTCATCTAACCCCTTGACCCCATCTGTCCATCCTTGACCCTCATCCATCCCTCCACCGTATTTCACATCACAACTTCCTCATGCCGCTTACAATACCGTCAATTAAAAACTGGAAAGACACAAAAGGTCACTCTGGTTATTCTCTGACTTGCTCACCTGTCACAGTGGCTGCATTTGAATGGCTTGGCTCCGGTGTGCTTCCTGAAGTGTCTGGTGAGCTCGTCGCTTCGTGCAAAGCGCCACTCGCAGCCCTCCCATGAACACCTGTAGGGCTTCTCACCTGCAAGGGTCAAGAGGGGTCACAGGATTAACACGGAGGAGAAACAAGACATTTATCAGAAAGTTCACAAAGATCTCAAATCCTTGAAATGTTGAAAGATGTTTTTATACGCTCAGATACAAGTATTTTGTTAAATAACTCTGTAGCACTGTGAAGTATCATGATTGTCATTCTGAGAGTGTTTGACGTTTCAAAATGCAGCTCTGCAGAAACATACCCAGTATTTACAGTTGTTTCCCGTCTGAGGGGTTTTAACATCGAGGGTTTCTGGGAAAGTATGATCCTAAGCAGGTGCTAAGCAGATCGGTCTGGCTCCTCCGGGCTCAGGAGGGAAACAGTCTTGTGCCTTGTGGTTCCTGAGAGCTGTGGTATGCAGCCTCAAGGCGCTGCTCGAGTAGACGGCTTATGTAACGGGGGGGAGAGCTGCAGGAAAAACTCGAGGTTGCTCCTAATGGTCCTGAAGGCCATTAACCATGTGGCTAACATGGTCAGCGAAAGGATGCCAGGAATGTGACTTCCTCCGCTAATGGGAGCGACACAGCTGTAAACAGGCTGGCAGGGGTCAGAGGTCGAGAGGGAAACTGCTCACATCTGAACCCGGGGACGGAACACCGCAAATGTCAGCTTCCCATCGGCTCTCTCTGTTTCAGTGGTTCTCCTTCCTCGGCCTGCGAATGTGAACGGACGACTTTCTGAGGTTTGTTCCCAGGGTGAAACCTGAGTACTGTTGATGTGTTAGCAGGATCCACATCCTCTGGGTGCTGCTGGGCCACCAAAGAACCCCCCCCCCCCGCATGAACTCACGTTCCTCTGTGTGAATTAGGTCATTCCTCCTGACAAACAATTCAAACTACGTGGGAGCATTTTCAAAACTTTGGATGGGAAATCAACATTTTAATTTCTCTTTTGAGAGGTTTTCACTCTTCAGGTGAGTTTTACTTCAACAACTTGATGTTGTAACCCCCCCCCCCCCCCATCCCAGTAATAAGAGCATGTCCTACCTGTGTGTGTGCGCTGGTGTGCTTTGAGGTGTGAGCTCTTGGTGTACACCTTCCTGCAGCCGTTGAAGTTGCACCGGTGCACCCGCCTCCTCCCGTCGGGCGACGCCTCCCCGCTGGTGACCCCCGACCTGTCCACGGCCCTCTCCGTGCCCCCTGTCCTTATTTTCCCAGGCGAGTGCAGCGCCGTCTGTGTCCCGCTCCACACCTGGGCTGCAGAGCCGTCCTTGCCCAGCTCAGGTGAGGACGGCGGCGTGCTGATGATGGCCGAGCCCAAGTCCTCGCCGCCATCGCCCAGAATGTCAGTAAAAGAGTTTCCGGAGGAGAAGTCGAGGGTGGGGGAGAGCTCCTCGGAGCTGTCCGAGGCCTCGCTGCTGGCGTCCGAGTGGAAGCCGCCGGCGTCCGCGTGCTGGCTGTCCTGATTGTCCTCCTCCTCCTTGATGGAGGGGATCTTTGGGTCGGGGTCCTTCGACTTGTCCCCGCAGGCGAGCATCAGCTTGCTCCACAGGTCCTCCTGGCTGTCGAACTTGAGCTCGGTGGCCGAGACGTAGGGCTCGCTCTGGAGGTACCTCTCCAGCTCGAGGCAGGTCTGTGCAGGGGGGGGGGGGGGGGGGGGGGGGAGAGAGCAGTGAGTTAACGGGTGCACGGAGCCCGAGGCAACACAACGTCCATAACAAATTACTCATTTTTTTTTACGGGAAACACAAACTCTGCTGTTCTTCTCGAGACTCTGTGTTTATTCTTAGCAGCAGCAGCAGCGGGAGGGGGGGGGGGGGCGACACACTGTGACACTAACACCAGTGGCCCTGCTTCCTTCCTGCCAGTATGAATGAGGACAGACACAATGTCCTATGCAGAGGATGGTGAAGAGGAGTGTTCTACGGTGGCCCTCTGAGACCACATCAGGGAAGATTACAAGCAGTGCACTTCCTACAGAGAGCACCCGAGAACAAGGTGCTCTTATCGAGTAAGTGTGTGTGTGTGTGTCTGTCTGTGTGTGTGAGTGCGTTAAGGTGTGCGTTGGGCCCCGGCCATGAAATTTACATATGCTACAGAGCCCCCCCACTGGGTTAGGGAAGTGCTTGTAGATCTTTTAAATCCATCAATTATTCAACATAATGTGGATTTAATAATGCATTCGAAAGGCATTGCTAGAAATAACATGGCACACCGGGGAGCGGGAGGAGGGAGGTCTGGGTTCACGGGGGTCCATAAAAAGCCTGGCATGAATAGTGCACGAGCCGCTGAGGATTGTGGGATTATTTCCCTTTGAAAGGGAAGTGAGAGAGCGAGGCCGTCACCGAGCACAGGGCAGATACCGGGGCAGCTAATGGGCCTGAGCAGTTTCCCCTAATGAAGCAGATTTCCAGTTTACAGCCAGATTCCTGTCACTGGAACCGACCGGTGCACCGGGCTCGAGGGCAGAGGCTCGGTTCTGAGATAAATATGGTTTTCTAACTTTGGTCATTACAGAAACCTTATCTTAAAGAGTGATAGAATAGGCATGCCACAGAAAGACAAACACTCTCTCTGTCTGGAGCGGGGGACATTGTGAGGACATGACAGAGACAGAGACAGGGAGCATTCAAGGCAAATGTTCCCCTCCAGCAGTGCTGCACAGATCCCATGCGAGCTTTAAATGCCTGAGAGGACGAGACTTGGCCTGAAGCCCGACGAGACCTGACAGACGAGCAGGGACAGAAGAAGAGGAAGAGGAAGATGAAGAAGAAGAAGAGGGGGAAACCGTTTGAATGCATTTCCCCACAGGAAGAAGAGGCGACTCTAACCGCTCCATCGTCTCCAGGATAAGAGTCCTCTGTTGAGTCACGCAGGGGTCGACTGGTCTCTCTCTCTCTCTCTCTCTCTCTCTCTCTGTCAGTCTCTCGCTCCCTCTGTGTGTTTGTGTGAGTAACACAGAGAGAGAGAGAGAATGTGTGTGTGTGTGACGGAGAGCAAGCGAGGCGGAGAGAGAGAGAGAGAGAGAGAGAGAGAGAGAGGGGGAGGAGGAGGAGATACGCGCAAAGACGCACGGCTCGCCATTCAATCCTTCAATCTGCAGCACAGCGTGTTTTGACTTTATCACAAACCTTGCAAACCTTTAACACAGAATTTGCATAACAAAAAACTAAAGTCCACTCAGAAAATATCAAACAAAAAATTAAAAATAACCGAATCATGAAGAACCGGACGCGTAAAAAGTAAAAAAAAACGGAACCGTCGAGATTCGTCACGAAGGGAACTTGCACCATTTCCTCTGAGAACACGCGCGTGGAGACTTTAAAACAGGGAAACGCACGCGACCTGTGCCACTGAAGTAAATGCACGCAGAAGGGGGGGGGGGGGGGGGGAATTATCTTGCGTACACAACTTTGACATTTGCGCGTCCACGGGTCTGAGCTGTCAGCGGAGAACTACGCGCTCTCCTCGCGCCATCCAGGGGCACACACACGCTGCGGGACGAGAGGCAAGGGGGGGGGGGGGGTGGAAGGTTACCTGCTGCCAGTACTCCTCCAGGGATGGCAATGCCGAAAAGTATCCGGTGTCGTGCACGATTTGGAGCTCCTGGAAGATGCTGCACATTGGGATGACGTCCATGTCGCTCCGCGGACGCAGCAGCAGCAGCAGCCACCAGTGGAAGCGAGAGGAGGAGGAGAAAGGAGGTGTCGGATGAGGAGCAGGAGTCCAGGAGGTGCTCGCATGTACGGTGCCAGGCGGCGGCTCGTGCGCTGTTCCAGTGGAGGAGCTGTGGAGCGTGTGACGCACGGGAGAGCGCACAACACTGAACTCTCCGAAAGTCCGACAGCGCACTGTAAACTTCCCCCCCGATTCAAAATTACAGACAAACCCACCCCCATGTGACACCGTGACGTGACGCAGCGCAGGCCTATGAGCAGGCGGGATTAGAACCCCCGCCTCCGAGCGCCGCCCCGGCCAATGCGGGGCCGCGGCCGCCTCCTCCTGCGCGCGGTGGTTGGAGCGCGCTCCTCCGGCGGCTCCGCCCCCTGCTGGACTGAACCGGCGCTATTTTTAGAGCTCTATATAAACCAGAGTCCTCCACGAGCACAACGAGGAAGTGGACTTCTCCGCTCGAGCCACTGCGCGGCTCGGGTTCTGGTTCGCGCCTCCTCGTAGGAGAAGGAGGAGAAGCGCCGGCTGCGTCTCCAAATAACGCACCTCACTGTGTTCCCTATACGTTTCTAATTCTAATAAAGCCCCCCCCAGCTCCAGTGAGACCCAACCGAGACCAAAGCGTCAAACCCGGGGACACAGTTGTCACGAGTCGTGGTGCTCCACGAAATAAAAAGAACCGATAGACTGTTTGTTTTCATCGGTGTCCAGAGATCAGAGATCCCGCGGAGGACACACATCAATAGCGCCCCCCCCCCCCCCCCCCCCCCCCACCCCCCATGACCGTGTACACCGTTTTAATAAGCCATTAACTTCTAATGGAGTTGCCCATAAAGATGATTATTCGCCAAAATGCAATGCGGGTTATTGAGGAGGCAGCAGCTTGAGGCGCATCATGAGGGACATTTGTGTGTTTGTGTGTGTCTGTGTGTCTGTGCGTGTGTATGTGTATGTTATAACTCCAATCACCTGTGGCTCTCTCTCCGTCTCAGAAACGGAGCTCAGCCCAGAAACAATCATGGAATCACACCGCTGCCTTGTGTTTCCTCTGGAGGCAGGACGGAGCAGAGAGGAGTGCAGGCCTCGAAGAGTTTCTAATAATAAGATCCCCGACGGATCTCTGGCAGCTCCAGAGTGACATGTTATAAATACACACTGCAGGAATGAACCCCCCCCCCCCCTCCTCCTTTCCCCTGTGCCTTCTCCCCAAACATCAGAAAAACATGAATATTAATGAGAGCTAATACACGATGGAGAGATTTATGTGCTTTCATTCTGTTGTTAGCATAAAAACGTCATTTTGCAAGATGTCGTCTTCTTTTTTAATAATAAAAAAAAAATGAATCCAACAGTAGGCTATCATCAGGTGGCTTTTAAAAATACAGGAGTTGGGCTTTTATTTTGTTAAGCAGCGGAGTAAAGTCACTACTTCCTTTGTGCAAATGCTGTTAAAGAGTTCTAATTGGAGTTTCTCATTAAAGCTCAAAACACTGACTGACGCCGCTGCAGCTCTTCAGCTCGCTGCCGCTCAGCACACACACGGAGCATGTGAGTAAAATTACATATCCAGTTGCATAAGATGTGGGATAAAGTTGAAGTCAAGCGGAACAACGGCGGCATTGAGGGGCTAGAAGGCAGCGATGTGACAAACAACATATTTGGAACAGTGAACCATTGTCTGACCCACTGGCCCCAGTCGAGCGCCTCCACTACCCAGTCTCTTTTGTTGGGATCTCAGCTGTGGGCACATTTTTGCAGCACTCAGCACTATCACATTCTGTCATGAGTGTGTGTGGAGTGCAGGGGACGGGGACGGGGAGGGAGCACATGCACTGTGGGGGGGTGGGTATGTGTTGTGATATAGATCATAGGTAGCAGAAGGGACGAGTCATGCTCCCCTGCAGCATCCATGATTCACTGGTGACCTTCTGAGCAGCGCAGAGGAACAAGGGGAGTATTTATATCAAAGCTCATTCTGTATAAATACTTCTCTTTGTGTGTGTGACATGCAGTCGGGGGGGGGGGGGGGGGGGGGGTAATAAGGGAACTGGCCTGTGCATTAGTTTCACTATTAAGTGATAAAAAAAATACTGTGCACACAAAAATCCTCTCCGGCAGGTCACTGGCCCAGCACTCCAACACGTGCCAACACATTAACGGTGTTAATATACAGCAGGTTGTATAGACTGGTGCTGTCACAGCGTGTGAGAGTTACTGTGACTGATCATTTCCCCACTTGGATATCGATTAGCAATATTTAAAAAGTTGTAATTACAGCTTGGGAACTTGAAAACTGAAATTAAACCATTGGATTTCAGCTCTGGGCGGCACGGTGATCCAGTGTGAGGTTCCCAGTTTGAATCTGAGCTTGACCAGTGGTGTTGTAGCTTATGTGTTCAGGGCTGAAAAAGAAGCAAATAGGTTCCTCATGTCAAAACTCATTTGTTGAAGTTAAGTTTTGAAACATTAAAACATGAAACATGATCACTTGGACGTATATCAGGGTGATGACAACTTCCTAAAATGTATTTAACGTGCACTGGTAAGTTTTTAGTTTGGTCCAGGTCCCGTCTGCTAACATGGAGGAGGCGAGGTTTATCAACTCTTCCACACCCAGCCTCCAGGGACACCATCCAGATGTTTTGGCTTCATACACAGTCCATGGACAGAACTAGATGACTATGTAGTAAAGTGAATATTTAATGTACTGTCTTGGTAACAACCACATTGTTTCAGTTGTGAGCAGCTTCTGAATCTTTTTCTAACACATTTCTGACTATTATAACCTCAATGGGTCTTTTTCTTAGAAACTCCTCTCAGTGGTTTCCTGCACACTCACCAGCTAATATTTATACAAGTGTCACTTTTGCACTTCCCTTGTGAAACTCGGCGTCATCAAATCAGATTCCTGCACCGCCTCTCTCGCCCGGATGCCGATGCACAGAGAGAACGAGTCACTCGAGTGTTTGGAGCCGGTTTCCACGAAGAAGAGACGGATGCCGGTCGGTGACAGCATGGATCCATGGCAACATAATAATGAGCATAAACAGCCGGTGCAGAATCCTCCCAGCTCTGAACTGGTCAGGCTTTGTCTGTGTGTGGATCTGCATATATCACATGCTCTGGTTGATGAGTGCTACCTTGCTGGAAACATGCAGACACTGTCGATGAAGAAACTCACAACACTGCCTCCCTCACATACCTAACAGAGGAGAGGAAGAGCATTCATATATATACATGTATATAGTTGTATTTATAAAGGATAAAGTTATGTCAATAGTCTGCACTAAATAGATGTGACAATCTTATCTGTGCACAGCAGCCGACACCACAAACCACTGGACACACACGAGCAGCCGAGTCAGTTGTGTTTCCTCACCACAGACGATGTCAGAGATCAAACAGGAAAAACAAACTATTTCTGCTTCTCATCTGAAAAAAATATTCATAAAAAAACAAAGCACTTTGAGGAAGAATGCCAAAATAAACAACAACTTCTGGTCACTGACTTTTAATTAGCCGTCCCCAGAATTCTGTGCACGATGGATAAAAGCCAGCTCTTAATTTGCAAACAGTGTCTGGTGCCTGATTAGAAACACACTGACGCAATTAGGCTAAACAAAAAAAAATAAGTTTCCTTGTTGCCATTGGGAAGGAGAAGTCAGATAGCATAATAACAAACGACAGAGATTCAGGAGTTGTGTGCGTTGTTGTGTCTGTGTGCGTTTGATGGATCGTCTGGTAAATGCAGTGTGTGCCGTTTGGTTTGGGATTATTACCAATTTACCATTTGGATGTATGAGGAGAGTTGATTTCGCTAACATATTTATATGAGTCAGGATTGTGAGGCCTTCAACAGAGGAACAGAAGTACGACATCAGTCCAGAGGAAGTTGAGGGAAACTCCTTCTGCTTTTCTTCAACACTTTGCTAAATGCTTCTGATTGAGATTCTCAGTTCTCAGCAGCACAAGGAGGAAACATCCCGGTGTGGAGAGCGGCTGAGAACCCGAGAGGAGAGTAAACACACTCAGTGCAGCTCACGCAGCAGCAACTGTGAGTGGAATCAATAAAGATCCTGAGTGATGTTTACATAGTTGCCTGAAAAATAAAAGCCCCGGTGCCCATGACCGCAGCATTATTCAAAACATAACCAAATAAAGACAGAGAGGATCTTCACCGAGTGGGAGGCGATGGTGCTGCTGCATCTTTTTAATCTGAGACTCTCGGTATCAGATCATCAGATGAAAACTGGGAATAAAAAGATGATCACAAGTATAAAGCCTGGTTCACGGTTTGTATCCTGATGTTCAGAAGCTGACATAATCCCCAGATTAGAGCAAAATCTGGGATTGATTGAGATTCAAGACTCTCGCCGACACTTCAAGAGGACTCATATGACGTTTGCATATTGCTTTTAATGCAAAATATAAAATAAATGTAGCTTTTTGGCAAAATTTGAGCTGCACAAAGTCAAACATTTAACTGTGTGATGATCAAATATGAAGTTTTAAAGACGCAAAAGCTTAGAGTAATTCCCGCTTCCTCGTGTGTGTGATCCCCTGTCACCAATCAGCTGTGTAGCATGAACTGTACCACAAATCACAAGATACCAAGTCATTGTGAACTGGACACAACAACAACAACAACAACAACAACAACATATTAGATACCGATTAGATCTGCTGCTACGGAAGGTGGAGAGCGCTCATAACTTAGAGAGACTCTCCCGTTGGCCTACGTCACGCTGCCGAGTGCATTTCAAATAATCTAATGATCGACAGATTCCTCTAATCTGATCACCGGGGCCGAGCCCCCGCCCATATATGGGCAAAGCTCTTCAGAGAGAGAGCCCATAGACGTGACCTGTGGTTCCACTCAGGAGACACAAGCGTCTTTCACACATCCACCGGACACGAGATGAGTCACAACTGCACGAGCACAGATCTGCTGTGTGTGTGTGTGTGTGTGTGTGTGTGTGTGTGTGTGTGTGTGTGTGTGTGTGTGGAGATGACCTGCATGCAGCGTGTTAACCCTTTGCATTCTGGGTATGATCAGTGAAGCGGTCAGATACATGCACAGTGGGGGTGACTGCCTGTGTGAGTGTGTGTGTCTGTGTGTGTCTGTGTGTGTGTCGGCATGTATAGAAAGCTTTTAGGTGACGTAACACTCCATCCCAGTAAATCTGCTGCTGATGACATCATCTCTTAAAAGCAGCAAGTGACAACATGAAACACTTTCCCAACCGTCGGGTGAACGTGCTCGTGTGTGTGTCGAGTCCCTGAATGACTCGTTTGTGTGACGCGTCGCTACCAGCTTGGGAAAAAGACACACAAGTGGTGTGTCCAATGTATTGATGTGCTAATTACTGCCTGATGTCATCTGGCAGCGTCGTGTGTGTGTCTGAGCAGCCAACAGGGAACTTAAACAAGAGAGAGGGACACATGTTGTCTCTCCTGGACCCGGCAGCTCCCCGGCTCATTTATATAAGACGTGTAAGTTTGGTTTGTTTGCCGATAACAAAACTTTTATTCTACAGAATTAACTACGAGGAAAAAAGAAATGTATTTATGATTAAATTGAACTTACGTGCGTTTATTCTGTTGGTTGAAGTTTGACACATCTGGTGTTTTTGTTTGTTTTGTTTTTATTTATAGTTAAACAGTAAAGTACCAAGCCTCACATCTCTCTGTCATCAGTTTGTTTCTGAGTAATCACTATCATTGACTTCTAATTAAACCTTTGCTGTTTGTCCTTTGGCTCAGCTCCAGTTATTATTGTTTTTTTTATGAGCAATAAAAATAAACCTGACATGGCTTCACTTTGTATCTGATTTATCAAACATGTTTTTTAAAATGAGTGCGTTTCATAATCTGGATTCTGTTCAGAGAGAAATTCACCAATCACACGTCACTGTACTGTAAATGTATAACATCTGTCTCGGGCCAGATGTTTTGGTCCCATGATGCCGCAGGAGAGATTTGTGACGCAGCTGTTCTAGAACAACTGGTTACTATTTATTTTTTTATACAATATCTTAACCCCCCCCCCCCCCCGCCCCCCAGTTCACAAGGATAAAGTGAGCGAGCAGAGAAGTTATGTGAAGCTGTGCAGAGCCTCCTCCAGCTTCTTTGTTTGGCTGGTTGCTGCTTCTCTTCCTCAGAGCTGCAGTGACTGAGCAGCAGGAAGTTGAGACCGACCTCAGAAGCCCGAAGCTTCACCAGCACAAAGAATGTTTATTCAATGTTTATTCAAAGTCCAATAAAACGCAGGAGAAGAGAAGAAGCTGCTGTTGTGATCACTCGTCTCAGTCCCAGCAGAGGTCGTCTGATTATTCAAAGTTTTATTAATATTGAAGGTTTCAAAAGTCCAAGTCAAACCAAATTCAATCCGGCTCTTCCCCCGGCTCTTAACGATCCAGATCCCGAGTGTGAACTCAGTGAGATGATTGGTTCTTCAGATACGCAGGACACAAACAGACAGATCTCTAAAACTGTTAGAATGCTTCAGCAGAAACTTGTGAGTGTTTATTCTCCTTAAATAAATCACAGTTATTTCAACCTGTTTTTTTACAGGGAAATATTTACTTGTGCACATAACTGCTCCCCTCAGCCTGAGTGCACTTCATGTCTCTCTGTTTCAATCAAAGAGCCGTTTGCCGGGATAATGAGCGCCGGCTGCACCGTGAGTCGAGGAGTCACAGCAGAGTGAGTCACCGCCGTCTCATGACCGGCTGCTCCGAGGAAACGGAAAAAAGCTCCACTTAACCTTGACCAATAAACTGTGAAGTGTGTCAATCTGCTGCATGTCTCTGGTTGGCTCCACGGGGGGGGGGGGGGGGGGGGGGGGGGCTGAGCGGACGGCTGGAGAGAACAGCCCCGAGTCAGAGGGTCACAAGTTTGATTCCCCTGAAAAGTGTGACCGTCCAGAACAGAGTCTTTAGTCAAAGTCTTGGTTACATTTGACTACCGACTGTTATTTGATGCGTGTGTAGAACTTTATTCTACTGATGGGTCGTCTTATGGATCCGTGCTGGTGACTTCCTGACGCCACAAGCATTATTTTCATATATTCCCAAACTTGTGAACACGATATCCGAAGAACACCTTAGGGAAAGTTCTTTAAATTTGGTACAAACATTCCCTGGGATGCACAGATGAACTGATTCGAATTTTGTTATTGAATAAAAAAGTTTAAGGTCGCGGGGACCCCACAAAGTTCATGTGTTGCATTGTGAACGCAAGATCATCAAATCAGTCACGGGAATCCTTTAGAATTTTATACAAAGATGAAAACCAATGAAAGTTTGGTGGTCAAAGGTCAAGGTCACTTGGAGTTTTCTCTTGCATGAGGTGTATGAGGATCAACCACAGGGAATTTCATTTCATCATTCCCTGGGAGGATTAGAATTTGTAGGTCAGAGACATTTGACCTCTCAACACGCTCCTATCCTCGACAACGCACAGAACATCCCGAGTGAATCCTTTCAAATTTGGAAAATAATGTGGTTTTCTCTTACCTCTTATTAATGCTTAGATTTTAGTGCTTAAAAGGTCAAAGGTCACAGCTACCGAACCAATCTGAAGAAGAAGACTGAAGCTGCGTTGGCAGACAGAGGCAGGGCAGTAATTCCAGTTTCATAAAGACCACCAGTGTCCATGGAGCCTGAGGAATCTACCGCCGAGCTAAAGTAAAATTGAACGATTCCACATTCTGGAGCAGAGACAGCGAACCATCCTTCACACGACTGCATTAGCTAAATGGGTGAGGTGTGAAAGAAACAGAAAAAATGTAAAAGATAAGGTATTGATTTCAGTTTAGCGGCGCGCGGGCGTTATCATCAGTGAGCGCTGAGGTCAGTTGTTCTAGCTTTGCTTTAGCTCTGGAGATTTATCACCTCTGTTGAGTCGCGGCGAGGCGGGGGAGATAAATTGAACGCTGATCCTCGGCGGAGTAAGAAAAGCAGCTTCGCTTCCAAAGTGAGATATATGTGAGATATCAGTCCGAGCATTTACGCCTCGGGACGTGATGGATGGTGCGAAATGAAAACACCAACTTATCAACAATTATTATTGAGGGGTAACTTGAGTTCTCGCCTGGCAAAGTGAACACGTTTGATGCCGTTATTGAGTGATGCCCCGGGAGTTGATTAATTCCTCGGTCGGTGGATTGTTTTAACGGATCAACGTTTTTTTTTTATTGCAATCCGTCTCCAGTTGAGGATTTCTTCTTTTCAATCCCACATGCTGTCAGACCCCCCCCCCCCCCCCCCCCCCCCCCCGCTCTCCCTTCACTCGTCCTCCACTGTCATATTTCAACAGGAGAGAGTCGAGCTCGTCATTTCCACCGAGTGAGACCTCGGCTTCTTCCCCCCCCCCCACACAGGCTCAGTTCGGTTGTTTCCTCTTCTCCATTATCAGTTCTGCATTTAGAGAGCGTCCGGAATTAATGAGTCGGATCATCAGAATCTCAACCTGACAAAGCAGCAGAAGAGGAATGAAGTAAAAAGATGATGAGAGCAGGTTTGAAAATGACTCAAATGCGCCTCGGGAGTTTATGAGTGAACGTCATGAATGAGCTGGTGCAGGAGCAGGTCTGTTAATCCTGCTAATGTAAAAAAACACAAGCCATTATGGACAAATACCATTATCCTGCACCATTGCTCACCTACTTATAGGATTTATGTTGCTTCTGAAACTCGGGTCAATGTTTGTTTTGAGGCAAGAATTCATTTTTCACTGTGTCTTTCCTCTAGTGTGTTGTTTTGGGGGAAAAGATAAAGTTTTGCAAAAGTAAAGCGAAAGTTGTAAACGGAGCTTCTGTCTAAATTTACAAAGTTATCGTAATAATAATGACCAATCAGAGCAGACTGGGCTTCATCAGGAAGGGGGGTCTTAAAGAGGCAGTGTTCGAGTCAGAGGCTGAAAAGAGGAGCTGCAGCGACAGACAGTTCTTTCTTTCTTCTTTACGTTTGAGCCTGAAAACCTTTTCAAGTATTTACTCTAATTAAAATTCCAAGTGCAGCGGTCGACCCAGACCTGCCTGTTTGGAATGGTTGGCCTGTGGTAACGCTGGTGGCAGTAAAAGATGGAGAATCAGGTGTCACTGCTACAGAGCTCTGAACGCTTCACATGTCAGAAACCTTCCTTCAGCCCTGAACAGCCCACAGGACAAGTTCGAGGCTGATAAGAGAAATGATTCAGGTGCAGATACAGATTTCTGGATTTAGTAGAACATCTTACTGAGGATAAAAAATTGCTCCTCAGAATGTAACTTTCAAACACCAGCTGTGCATCACCATTGAATCTGCACTTCCAGCGCGTTAACCCGACAGTGGAAGTCCCGGTCAGACCTCTGGCTGTGTGTCTGCTAATCGTCCAGTTAACCTGCAGCCGGGTGACACAAGGAAAACGGAGTCATCGGCGCGACGGCGAGTGAAAATGATTTGTGGGCTTCCCATGCACGTACGGTCCAAGTAGCACACATCCTGTTGTGCATGAAAGGAAGCGACTGTGTCCCGGCAAATGGGAAACGCAGAGGACACAGATGATCTGAAAAACAGGTCGTGGAAACAAACACTCTGACAGTGCAGCTGAAGACATGAGAGCTGAAGACATGAGAGCTGAAGACATGAGAGCTGAAGACATGAGAGCTACAGACATGAGAGCTGAAGACATGAGAGCTGAAGACATGAGAGCTGAAGACATGAGAGCTTAAGACATGAGAGCTACAGACATGAGAGCTACAGACATGAGAGCTGAAGACATGAGAGCTACAGACATGAGAGCTGAAGACATGAGAGCTAAAGACATGAGAGCTACAGACATGAGAGCTGAAGACATGAGAGCTACAGACATGAGAGCTACAGACATGAGAGCTACAGACATGAGAGCTACAGACATGAGAGCTGAAGACATGAGAGCTGAAGACCTGGGAGCTGAAGACATGAGAGCTGAAGACCTGGGAGCTGAAGACATGAGAGCTGAAGACATGAGAGCTGAAGACATGAGAGCTGAAGACATGAGAGCTGAAGACATGAGAGCTACAGACATGAGAGCTACAGACATGAGAGCTAAAGACATGAGAGCTAAAGACATGAGAGCTACAGACATGAGAGCTGAAGACATGAGAGCTACAGACACGAGAGCTAAAGACATTGCAGCTAAAGACATGAGAGCTGAAGACATGAGAGCTGAAGACATGAGAGCTAAAGACATGAGAGCTACAGACATGAGAGCTACAGACATGAGAGCTAAAGACATGAGAGCTAAAGACATGAGAGCTGAAGACATGAGAGCTGAAGACATGAGAGCTAAAGACATGAGAGCTAAAGATATGAGAGCTAAAGATATGAGAGCTGAAGACATGAGAGCTACAGACATGAGAGCTACAGACATGAGAGCTAAAGACATGAGAGCTGAAGACATGAGAGCTACAGACATGAGAGCTACAGACATGAGAGCTAAAGACATGAGAGCTAAAGACATGAGAGCTAAAGACATGAGAGCTGAAGACATGAGAGCTACAGACATGAGAGCTGAAGACATGAGAGCTGAAGACATGAGAGCTACAGACATGAGAGCTGAAGACATGAGAGCTGAAGACATGAGAGCTAAAGACATGAGAGCTAAAGATATGAGAGCTAAAGATATGAGAGCTGAAGACATGAGAGCTAAAGACATTGCAGCTAAAGACATGAGAGCTGAAGACATGAGAGCTGAAGACATGAGAGCTAAAGACATGAGAGCTACAGACATGAGAGCTACAGACATGAGAGCTAAAGACATGAGAGCTAAAGACATGAGAGCTGAAGACATGAGAGCTGAAGACATGAGAGCTAAAGACATGAGAGCTAAAGATATGAGAGCTGAAGACATGAGAGCTACAGACATGAGAGCTACAGACATGAGAGCTAAAGACATGAGAGCTGAAGACATGAGAGCTGAAGACCTGGGAGCTGAAGACATGAGAGCTACAAGAGCTGAAGACATGAGAGCTGAAGACATGAGAGCTGAAGACATGAGAGCTACAGACATGAGAGCTACAGACACGAGAGCTGAAGACATGAGAGCTGAAGACATGAGAGCTACAGACATGAGAGCTGAAGACATGAGAGCTGAAGACATGAGAGCTAAAGACATGAGAGCTACAGACATGAGAGCTACAGACATGAGAGCTACAGACATGAGAGCTACAGACATGAGAGCTACAGACATGAGAGCTGAAGACATGAGAGCTGAAGACATGAGAGCTAAAGACATGACAGCTACAGACATGACAGCTACAGACATGGCAGCGGTGTCCAGACGCTGGAAAGACACTTAAAGGTGCTCGAGGCCAAAAGAGGAAAACATGTCCATTGTTCAATTTGTGTCCCAGTTTCATCCAGTCGGAGTTTTAAACCTTTTCACTTTGCATTTAAGATTTCAAGTTGGTCATTCCTCTTTTTGAGTCTAAATGAAGAAAACTATAAACAGCTATCATATTTCTGTCGTCTGACCTGTGACATAACTTCCCACTGATAATAAAACTTAAACTACATGGCGACCCTCAGGATTGGGATGAACAGAAGCTTCTCTTATTATTATGTCCCTATCTGTGGTTATAGAAATCAGTTTTATTTGAACTTTCGTTTATCCTCAGATGTTTGGCTGAATATCCCAGCTCTCCGTTGACACTCACTCATGGCCGACACTCATATTCACCAGGATCTAGCTCGTGGTCCAGCTCCCAGTCCAACATGCTTGAGGAGCATACATCATGGGAGCTTTTCTTTCTCTCTCGCCCGCTCGGCCCACGCAGCCCGGCCCCGGCAGCTGTGCATGTGATGATAGGAGTTAATGACCCCAGAGGACCCTGAGTGACCCGCCCCCATCCACATCTCCTCAGCGGCTGCCATTCCATAATGCAAACAGGAACGTGACCCCCTTCCTTCCCACTGTAGCCCAGACGTGGAATCCAGCCCCCCCCCCTGCCTTCCTGCCCCCACTCCGAGGGGAATCCTCCACACGATCCGAGGCATTCCACATCCTGTCTGACTCACCCTCATGCCGAGAGAGAGAGAGGAGGGCGAGTGGGAGAGACTTAACCTCAGGAACCTGAACAGAAAAACATGAGAGACTTAAATCATATGTATTATTATATCAGAATCTTTAACAGCAGTCGCACTGTACAACCTTTACACATCTACTTCAAGATCTCACACATGCACATGTTCACATCCTCCTGCATCGTCCTGTGCTGCTGCACTTCACTCAAGTTTGTGTTTCTCCACATGAAAAATACATCTGAACTCAAATGTTATATTTGATTGTGTATTTTAGTCTATTTTTTAGACTTTCACAGGCTCTCTTGTTTATTCATGTGCTGCTGTCACTCCCTGAAGTGGGATTAAAAAAGTTTGTCTTATCTTTTCTTTTGAAAAAGATTAAAATAAATATTGGTTCCTTTGCTGTTGGTGCAGATTCGGTCTCTGTGCAACAGGGAAATCAGGAATCATGTGCAGATCGATGACTTGATGGAAGGTTTGAAAACAGCAGCAAACCAGAGTCCTGTGGAGTTCCCCCACTATGTGCACGGACTGGAAATCTGCCTAATGGGAAAAAAACAAAGAAATGATCTTCCAGTCGGCCGTGGTTATGCATGTTCAAAATTAAGTGTAAATCACATTGTAGTCTGATAATAGCTATTTGCCTTGCAAGTGATTTGCCCAATTCATTAACACTTTGCACCCCCCCCTCCCCAGTGTGTTGCTGTTGGGTTTTCCTAAAAAATAAAAGAAGGTGTAAAGATGAAGGGATGAGAGCAGCTCTTATCAGGAGCAATTTGAGCTTGTGGCCGGTGAGGAGGAAGAATCATGGCTGACAGGACTGTGCAGTATGTCTCAGATGGGACACATTTCCCCCGGTGAGGTTCTTCATGCTCTGATCACTGTACGTTAATTAAAACACAGGAAATCTAATTCAGGAAGACACAGATTTTATACCACAAAGGAAAAGGAAAGCAGCCCACCCCACATGAAGCCACATTTAAATCTGCTAGATCCAGATTTCTATTTGGATCTGCGCCTAATCCACACGTTCATGAATATCAGGCCCATAAAGCTGCTTGATTCTCCATCTTGCAATGTTGAAAAGTGACAAACACTCCCTGGATCTGTCTCCGATCCCAAAGTGTGTCTGGTACGTGTTTCTTTTGTTGAAATCATTTCACGTCCTTGTGGTCATTCATGAGTCTAGACCCTCGTAGGACTGAAATAAACACGACCAATCGTTTTATTTGAACCGAGTTAAATGAGTCACCGTTTCCGTCACAACCCAACATGCATGCAGGGCAGCAGCAGCTTCATTTTTAAAGTGAAGCCTACTCCTGCTCATTTTAACTTATTTCTAATGTTTAAATGAATGTTTCTCATGTTCTTGCTGCCGTGCGACTTTAAACCCAGATTGTGTCCTTTGATAGAAACTCTAAATCATATCCTTCTGGGAAAATTAGGAGTTTTTGACATCGTCTTCTTACCTGAGTAAATACATTTCACGTTCTTTCTTTGTTTGGGTGCAAAATGATCTCATATTTTCTTGGAGCTGGTAACGAACAATCTCAGGAAGACGGGGACCAGTGGAAACCAGTGAGAACTCAGGCTCTCCAGCTCAGAGCACAGGCACCGGTCACGTGTTGCCTCTGCGTGAATCACTCCACTGCAAACAGTGAATGAGAGAGTTCAGCAGGAATAATAGTGCAGTATTTACACAAGCTGTGGGATTTAATGTCAGGGTAATCTGAGGCACTTGTGAGTCACTGGTCTCTTAAACATGTGTTCGCCGCCGCCACACGGGTAACTGGGCAATCATACTGGTTTACTGGAGTCCTGTGTGACTCAGAGCCGTCAGGCCGCTGAGGTCCGGGCGCATCTCGTGTTCAGAGCAGAGCAGTGCGGCATTCCAAAGTAATGGACTCTATATCGGGCTCTGGGGAGTGTGTGTGTGTCTGTGTGTGTGTGTTTCTCAGTATGTGGGCTGGTATGTCGATGCAGCTGCACGTGGGAGCGCTTTGTGTGTACGTTTGTGTGATGCATGTCTGATCGCTTAAAAGAATGGTAACCATTTCTGTTTTGTTTGTGCCACCCTGGCGCACACTGACAATGAACACTGTGATCACAGGCGGGTGTGTAGGTCGTTCTGTGCACATGTGTACGTGTGTGTGTGTGTTTGTGTGTCTGTGTGTGGCCAGTGTGGCGGCAGGGCGCTCCCAATGAGTCGCACAGTCCAACAAACGATCTGTGTTGTGTGACACGCTGCTGGAGGAAAGTACCGTGGACTGGAAATAGAGATGGACGACACGTTTCCACTTCCTCCCGTGAAGCTGAAACATCCCGGACACGAGCGCGACCATCTTGATCTGCACAGACATGATCAGGGTGGAGCTGCGATGTTGCACATGTTTTGATTTTCATATTTAGTCCATGTTCCATATGCTAACATGGAGGAGGCAGGGCGGACTATGTGCAGCCTGAAGACGGCTTCACCTCTGGGAGCAGTGGGCAATATTTAGGGGCAGCAACAAAACACACAACAGTAATACTTATTGTTAGTTTGTGGTGCAGACGTGGTGCAATTAACTATTAATTATATTATATTATATAATACTGCCTTACATTGCATATTGCAATTTGACTCTGTTCACTGTTTTAGCATTTCACTTTTTACTTCACTTTTTATATCTTTTATCTTTTATATATTTTCATTTAGGTATGTTTATGTTTAAATAAATGTTACTTGACTATATGAATATGAATTTTAGAAAAAATAATTAAATAAGAAGTAAATAGTGAATAAATATATATAGTTTTTTTCTTTTATTGCTTTTCTTATGTGTATTTGTTGTGTTATTATGTTTCTATGTTCATTGTATGCACCAATAACCAGAGCAAATTCCTGGTAGGTGTACACCCACTTGGCAATAAATACTTTCTGATTCTGATTCTGATTCTGAGACGAGAAAGATTAATCTAAAAAGCCGATAGCCGACGTATTTCTGTGAATGTTACATTTCTGCTCTTTGGTGAAACTGGAAACCAGGAGACTCCCGACCTCGAGATCCTGTCCCTCACCCACAGTCTCCACATATTCTCACCCAGAGTCAGTTCATCAAGATTAGATTGTGTGTAACCTCCTGAATGAGAAGTTTGAATCAAAACAAAGCTGCAGGCTCCTGGACAACTGACGGGGCCACAGACAGTCGCAGGTCTGTGTGGATTCTCTGCAGCTCTGTCTCAGAGGCTCAATGTGCTGGAATCAAAAAAGTGAAGATTCTGTTTGCTGACTGAAAATCTAATTTCAGCCTGAGACCACCGACTGTGAATCTTCACTCCTTCATCCAGCTCGTAAATGAGTTCACGGTCAAACAGGTGAGTGGGGAGAGAGAGAGAGGGTGGGGGGGGGGGGGGGGGGTCATTTGCTGTATCTAATGAGAATTAAACATTCATGTCTCCTTAAACACACATTCATCAGCAGCAGTAAGTGTTCATTAGTATCGAGTAACATTTGCCTCCTTGATTCAACCCAAAGCCGTTCGCCCACGGTGGAAAAATTTCATTTTCCCCGACTCCTGTTGTCAATGTCATGCCGGGTTACCCACAATGCAGTGTGATGCCGGTGCCAAAGGCCTACCGGGCGCAGTCTGTCGCTCGGCCCCAAATCCGTGGCTCCTCCGCAGAGAAGTGAACTCTCACACGTTTGAAAGTGTCAAACGCTGGTGATGAGACGCTTCAACACCTCGGCTCCACCTCACTTTGGGTTCAGCAGCACAAAGTGGTTTTTGTTTTCCACGTAGATTCAGACCTGCAGCAGCAGGCGAGTGACAGTCCTGCACAGACCCACATGAAACCTGAACGTGAGAGACGACCCTCAGACTCTCTCGACATGCACGATTAAATCCCCTCAAAGGGCAGCTGGGTGAACATCAGCTCGGAGCGCGGTGGAGCCGGCTCGGCGCCGCGTGCAGCTCGCCGCAGGTCCCCCCCCCCGTAACCCGTTTACCAGTCAGCAGCACAGACCGGCGCTCGTCCACATCGAATCACTGCACCGCGTTCTACATGCTTTAATAAAAGATTATGTGCAGCACTCGGCGGATGGATGGCGCCGGGCCGGATCGGCACAGGACGGAGAGACACCGGTGGCGGGCTAATGACAGCAGCCTCAAGCTGTTCTCACACCTGCCATGGATCTGCCTCGCTCGCTTGACATTAACATCGAGGAGGGGGGGGTAATTCAAACACACACACACACACACACACACACACACACACGGTTACATACCAGCGTCTTCATCGCTCACACTCACACAAACAAACAAATAGGCCATTATCCTTGAGAGCCCAATTAAGCAGTAAATGGAAGAGCTGGGTTGTTAGTGGAGAGTAAGGCAGCACCTGATTGGACGACGGGAGCGGCCTGAGTGTGTAAAGGTTCAAGGTAACATTTAAACTCTTAAACTTTTGTTCACGAGCCGTAATTACACACACAGAAAAATGTCTTAACGCTTATTTAGGGTCAATTTAATGTTAAATGGAAACTCTCAGCATCACAGAACAGCTTCACATCCCTCAGATGAGTCATTACAGACCTCAAATGAGAAATCATCGGCCCAAATTACTGCTTTGTGTTCTCCTGATACACATTATTATCTCAATTTAGTCATTTGTACTAAGAAACAACAGAATGCGTCTCTCAAATGAATCATGTGTGTCCCTGAAATTACAAAAACATTCCCTTCAACCTCTTAACATGAATAACGTTAAGATGTCAAGGATGTGTTCAATCAACACATTATATTATATTATATTATATTATATTATATTATTTTATATTATATTATATTATATTATATTGTATTATACTGCATTACATTGCATATTGCAATCTGACACTTTTCACTGTCTTGCATCTTACATTTCACTTTTTACTTCACTTTTATATCTTTTATCTTTTATATATTTTCATTTAGATATGTTTATGTCTAAATAAATGTCACTTTGTATAAATATTAGAAAAAGTGAGTAACAAGTAAGAAGTAGTATAAGAAGTAATTAGTGAGTAAATATATATTGTTTATTTGTATTGCTTTTCTTATGTGTTTTGTATTTATTGTGTTTTTGTGTTTTTGTGTTTTTGTGTTTTTGTGTTTTTATGTTTTTATGTTTTTATGTTTTTATGTTTTTATGTTTCTATGTTCATTGTATGCACCAATAACCAGAGCAAATTCCTTGTAGGTGTAAACCTACTTGGCAATAAATACTTTCTGATTCTGATTCTGATTCAGCAGCGAATGTCCTTCAGCTCACGTTTATTACTTCATGTTTTATTATAACCTGATTTAATTCATCACAGGATCTGACGGAGATCTGGAGGTTTCTGTGTCGTGAGCGTGTCTGAGCGGAGAATCTGCTGCTGCAGCACAAATCCTCCTAAAGAACAAGTTCACGTTATTCAGTCGATCATTAAACCAGAGTTTGTGAAATCACAACAACTTGTAATAACAGACTTCACTGAACGCCACGTTCCTGTGAACCAGGAGGCGTTCAGGTGCAGGGTCGAGTGAAACCTATCCTCCACGTAGAATAGAAACGAGCTGTCACATGTGTGGACTCAGATCAGCTTCATGAAAAACTGCCTAACCAGCGGATTCAGTTTCTAAATCGGGGTCTTAACAGTAAACTCTGTGGAATGAGTCATTTCAGGGTTAAGAAAGAAAAAACGTTTAGTTGACATCTTCTGGATTTGTTAATCCTCACGTCTGTGATTATACTTTGTGCAGAAACTGTGAGTCACAGACAGATTTCTCCTGTGTTCCTGTTTGGTTTCCTTTGGTTTGATTCATCACAGACTGACAGAGTTTGTAAAAGTCATTGCGCTGCAGTTTGCAGGACTTCCCCTTCCAGGGCTTCAGAGCAATCAACTTCAGTTTGTGTTTCTTTCCCAATGAACAAATGTTCCCGGGGGGGTGCGGCTCAAAATGCATCGATGTATTTAACGCCTGTGGAAAATGATCTAAGTAAGAAGGGGAAACTACTTTTCTCTCGTTTACAATTTTTAAATTCCATTGTTTTCAAATTCTTTAAATATAAAAGAAACAATCATAAAATCCAAACATCGACACAACGTGGTTCTTTGGCTTCGGTCTCAATTACTCTAAAATCTCCAAAGTGACTTAAAACCATTTTAATAACAACCACTTGTACGCACAACCCTCAGTGAAGACTTTGTGTTCCTGCTCCCCGTGCTGCACTTCCCTGTGTCCTCAGGCAGTGTGTACAGAGTGCACCGAGGTGTCCCACTACACTTTATGGGAACTGGGATCCATCATGCATCTGCTGGTCTCCCACTTTAATCTGTTCCATGAGAAAATCTCTGTTGCTGTAGTAGTGAGGCGAGCCAAGCCGGGTTTTGGCAGAGTGACTTGAAGATAAAGTTACATAACACTCTGTCTCTCTGTCTCTCTGTCTCTCTGTCTCTCTCTCTCTCTCTCTCTCTCTCTCTCAGTCTGTTTTCTTCCTCATCTTTCTTTCTTGTGAGACATTTCAGAGTCTGTACTCTTCGTCTCTCTCTCTCTGGGGCTTCTCTTCTTTTTTTTGGCCTCGTCTAACTTTGATTGTTCGGCCGTTTTTCTGTTCAGTCGATCACACTGGACACTTCAGACTGAACCCAGAGGCTGAGACACACACACACACACGCACACACACATACACACACACACACAGACACACACATTCCTCCAGAGTCTCACTGCAGCGAGAGGTCTGGAGCCGGAGCTCCCGACACGAAGCCAGCAGTTACTCAGTGTTTTGCACAGAACACAACTCTGTGTTACATAACAGCAGATGACTCATTCATTCAACACCCCCCCCCCTCTAGCCCGCTTGTACCACATGCATATTTAATTTCCCCCCCCACTTCTACTTATAGGTACGTGTTCTGAAATGTTTCGCCACGAGCTACGAGTTACTTCACTGTCGAGATGAAGAAGTGTGGAGAGATAAATGTGTTTCTGCAAACCTGCAACTGTTTGAAATCTGTGTTTAGTTTTTATTTCTTGTGCAAAAAGACCCCCCCCCCCCCCCCCAACAGACGTATGAGGTAATAAGGTTAATAGATCCGCTCCCTTGCGTTGCAGAGAATGGCAGCACAATATTTGTCGATGCTGTTTTTGGAGTTGGAGAAAGAACCTTGGAAGAAGAAAGCGTGTGGGCTGACGTCCACACTACAGGCTTCAGAGGATGGGGGGGGGGGGGGGGCTCACGCTCACTGAGTTCTCATTGTTTTGGTAAACTAGTCTTGTAATTAGCTGAGGCAATAAAGTCAGATCTGGGACAGCGGCCACCCGTGATCCAGTCGCTGTCACGAGGGGCTGGTGCTCTGGAACAAACCTCCACTGAACACGGAGGCCAGATAAACATGACTCTGGATCTGAAGGGTTCTCTCTCCATCCACAGCGAAGGAGGAGGAGGAGGCCTCAATTACATCCTCCACATCTTCTACTGTTTACAGTCAGCGAGAGGAGCTGTGGTTCGATCTGTCAACATCGGTTTGAGCAGCGTCTCGCAGCCCGGCTGACAAATTCATGGTTTCTGTTGTTAACTGTCGAGACTGAACCGTCACGTTGCTCTATCACAACACAGAGGAGCCAACAGAGCAGAGGCTGGGAACTCAAATGAGACAGTGACTTTGAAGAATGGAGGTCCGCAGCTTTGTGCAGTGGACCTGCTGCGAATAGAAGGAGTCTAATCTATGTATGGAATGTGTCCTCCAAGCAGCTGTTCCTTTACACATCTGCACAAGTGTATTTAAAAGTTATATATCGGGGAAAGAGTTGAGACCAGACACTACCTGAATTATTCACACTGTCATTATTTGATATTCCAATCTTATTAACACAGATGCTCAGACTAATTTCTAATGATATTGACCCTTGTCTGTTTTAAGAGTCACGGCATTTTGTCCCTTAAATGAGGAATTTAAGGCAAAAAATAATTGTTTATTCTCATAATTAACTCCCAGAGCTGAATGAATAATATAATTCAACTATACAACTGTTTCTAATCCAACACTTGGAGGGTCTGCTTGTTTCCTGGTTCACCAGACACTCGGTGGTCCAGAGGCTGTGGAGGCTGACGCAGCTCGAGGGGGAAACTCGTTGTTTTATTTAAACGTCATATTTTGCTGATTAGCTTCTTAAGAATCTAAATTCAGCATTTTCCACAAACATAGAGATTCTTCTCATTCACAGCTTGTCTAACTGTGGAAGTTGGTTTTTCTCACTTCAAATTCTTACTTACACAATTTAACACCTGGCAACAACAAGGTGAGAAGAAGAATTATTTAAATATTTAATAAAAATAGTGAAATGAAGAAGTAACAGTGGGACAAAAGGTTTCTGGAGACGAGCCCACTCTACATGCTTGAAATATGTAGAAATAAAAGAACATGCTTGGTTAATGTCGTCTGAATACCTGAGCTGTCATATCTGCTGACACGCATGAAACCACACAACCTCCCTTAGTAAATCACACGTGTATGAGCCAAAGCAAACACACAAAGAAAACTCTGCCTTTCTCACCCTGCATCTAAATGTCATGGCCGGGGCAGGACAGGCCTCTATTGGGATTGATGTGTAACGACGTTCCCACTGAGATACACCATCAGGTGGAGCAGGCCCGGGGGGGGGGGGGGGGGGCATGGACACCCGCCCGCTGTGAGGTCCATCTGTCTGGGAGAAGCTCTGGAGGAGATGGATCTCTCTCAGGTGCCCCTGCCAGCTCGGACCAATTAGGAATCAGGTGCACAGTAACATGTACGGTTGAGCGCAGTCGCAAACACACACACACACAGAAACACACACACACACATACTCCTCAAACACACACACACACACTCCTCATACATGCATACGAATGGTGACCCCTGTTTTTTGCCGGCATTCTGTACTTATTTTAATATTTTAAATAATTTTCTGATTTTTTCATTTTCCTCTTTAGACAAAAACCAAAAAGTAGAAGTTGAGTCTCCTCATCCAAAGTTTACATAAAACAATATCTGGACTTGACAGAAGTTAATCTTCTGGGCACTAATCATTTCATTATGACTGATTGCAGTTTATCATGTGGATTTAATTCTTAAAACAAAAGAGGTTGAAGGTTAATGAACGATTCCAAAAGGTCCGTTTTTAATTTACTTACAACGATGGTTTGAATATTCCACAGATTTTAAGAGACAGAAATTAACCCTTTGATATTCAGGGACCTGCGGAACAATTAAACTAATATATAACACACTTGTTTTTGCCAGTGAGTGTGTGAACTAGATTTCAATGGTTTATCATTCGACAGTAGCACAGACAATTCATTCAAAGCCTCATGGCAACCTCATGGTGGCGCTATACAGGAAAAGTCAGAGGATCACTAAAGTCATTAAGATAAATCCTATAGGAACTTTCAGTAGTTGAGATATTAAGATAATAGAGGAAATAATGGAAAGGTCCAAAAGGAACATTTTATCCATCCTCTGGGGACCATGATGAGACGGGGCTGTGATGGTAGTATGGCTGAAAAGCAAAGGAAAGAGACAGTGTTGAACAAATATGTATGATTGTGTTTTATATTTTAGTAATTTAAGGGTCTAGACTCAGTCAGAAGTGGCTTTAATAAACCTGATTGTTTCCCGGTTGCATCTCTCTTCATCTTTGAGACAACACGACAGGATGGAGGTTTGTAAAAGACCTGAAACTAAATGGAGGTTAAATGCAAACTCTTGTCTGTGTTGTCCAATTAAACTATGTCCTCACCTCTCTGCCCTCCTCCCTACAAGGACCTCGGTTGCTAGGAAAACATAGAAACTAAATTGCTCCATCAAGGATTTGAACCAAACAACCGACCTGATTTAACGAGGATGAAACTCTCAGATCACATTTACACAGCAGCTCCCAGAGTCTTAACCTGTGGTCGTGTGGATTTGATGAGATCACTCACCACTGCATTGAAATCTAGGTTCAATCCCCGACTCCTCCCTGAAGTACACCGGATCACACCCAGAGTTACGGTAAAACACAAAAGGTCATAGAGTCGACGTGAAGCTCTGGGAACCCTGAGCTGGTTCTTAAGTGTCTAGACCAGTTCGTTTACAGCATCAGGACGGGACAGAAGACTTTACGAGAGTTAGACAACAGTTGGACAAGTGACTCAAAACATCATCAGTGTGTCAACACGCTGTAATGATATGATTCGTTTCAGTTACATCCTCACACAGTGTAGAGCCACTGGGGCAACAGGAGCTAAAGCCTCTGCTAAGCCTGGGTGTAATTTACCTGCAGTGAGACAAGTTCTCATGAGTAGGAAGCTGCTCGTCCACCGGGTGCAGAGGTCCAGACACCCGGGCTTTCACAACCAGGGCAAATAAACAAGGACATTTCTGCTGAAGACACAATACGCATGAGTCACTCCTGCATTCTTCACATGACAACGTCTGCTGATGAATGTGATTTCAAGTTTCATGGCAGGACGTCAAAGTCGACCCACCGCACAGAGTTTAAGATCTCAAGTGTTTTCAGCCGTGTATCGTGAAGTGAACTCTCCAACGCTGGGGATGCTTGTGTAAACAGGAAGTAGATGGACTGTGCTGTTTGTCGCTCGGTTGCAGAGGATATAAATATAGGTAGAGGAGGGTTCTCCCTTCACGGACCAGTGTGGAGGTCACAAGGTTCTCAAGGGTTCCTAGAACACAGCACATGTCCTCCCATTCCCCAGAAACACAAGTGGGAGCTAGCTTCTAGAGGCAACCGATCCCCGGACTCGTAACAGGCAGTGACTCAGCCAACGAGCTAGCTACGCTGGTGGTGTAAAGAACACTAACGTTTCAGCAGTATGTACGGTATTCACTCCTTCATAGACTAAGACTTTTACCAATGCAAACTCTGAATTCAGACAATTCCAGAAGTGTCTGTTTCCGACATACTTCAAACGCAATCCAGACTTTTACAACCTAAAACCAGGAGCCGTAGCATTTTGAAAAATCTTGAACAATCTCGTAAACATTTTACCAAACAGCTCGTTAGCAGCTGAGTTATGAGATTTTTCAGTTAGTACGACTTTTCATTGACAGAACAATAGATAGGATCATATTTGATATTGTGTCATAGTGAACTCTACTCCAGATGCCTGGTGTTGCTTCAGTGTGGAATTTCAGTATTGTTGTTGTTGAAGAGTCAAAGAAGAGAATCTATGAAGCTCAAAGTTCCAGAGCACATTCGACATGAAGGGATTTTAATATTCTTTTTGTGCAAACTGTCTCTCTGTGTGTGTGTGTCTATGTGTGTGTGTGTGTGTGTGTGTGTGTGTCTCCGTCGCCTGCAGAGCTGCTACCTCCGCCCCGGGCTACACGACAGCTCATCATTATAACTGACAAGTTGAAGGGCAGTAACTTGATCCACATTAGTTACTCACAGTGAAAAGCTGCAAATTGCCGCAAATCCAGCAGATGAACTCCACGGTGAAACACACTCCACCTCCTCGGCTGGGAGCAGATTACACATTCCTGATATTATGATGTTCATAATTGTGAAGAAGCAGCAGAGGCAGCGAGCGTAGAGGTGATGTCATCCTGAGACGAACGCCTGAGCTGCTTCAGAGACTCTGAATAATGGAACAACAGTGTGACAGCACCCATTGTGATTTTAATGGGATATGGTCCCGTCCTCTGGTTCGCAGCTGTGAGCTCCACGTTCACTTCAAACCCATTTGCATTAATATGTGACATCTTTCATAATTCGGCGAGAGGGGGAACATTTGACCCGATCACATTTTCTGTTTATAATTTAAGTTTTTGGAGAGATGGTCGTCTGCCACAGATTGAAGTGACCGTGTGCAGGATCAGCCTGTCTTTAACACTCTGGTTGGTTTTTGATTCAATTCAAATGTTCGCTGGTTTTATTTTTATCGAATAAAGAACATTGATCATAAATGAAAAGCAGAATATCATAGATACGGGTGCGACCATCTTTTCATCTGGAGACAGAGTCTTGCAGAAACATGCTCTCGACCAATCGTGAGTCAATCGTGACGTTTCGCCCTTTTTTTTTTACAAATAAATAAAACCAAACTTATCAGAAACATGAACACATAAGAACATATGTTGTGATGAGGACTAACTACAGGGACAGACAGTGGACTCTGTCCTTTGGTCCATGTCCCATCTGCTCCACAGGAGTTTGAGTTTGTGACGTTAGTTTGAAGTCGATGATTTAATCACAGGAAATTATTGATGCTTGTGCCAAACATCCCGTTTATTTCTCAAGCTGTGAACTAAACTTTGCACTGAATTCATGAAAGTGTGTCTGGTCACACTGGCTCTGTTCCGTGGGGTCGAACCTGACTGAGCTCCACGGTGCAGGAGGTTCAGGCCACAGCAGAGCAGAGGAGCCCTTTACGAGAACTGGAATGATTGGTTCATGCACATGCTGGCTTGCAGGAATACAGCAACAATAAAGTGATACAGATTTATTTTTCCCATGGCACGACTCCAGCTCCTGTTATTAGCGATGGTGTAATGTGTCTGCCTGTGCCTGCTTGTCCCTGAGAAGCTCCAGAGGAGGTGTTGCTGTGGGTAAGAACAAAAAAAAATGTAAACGGCCGACTGCAGGAGCCGACATGCAGCAGCTCCTTCTGTGCTCTTTGCCTCTTGTGCCTTTTTAGAGCTGCAGTCTGAGAGAGAAGAGCTGAATGCCACTGTGGGAATATATATCAGTGCACTGACGTGTTGACAAGTGACACATTGACATTAAATAGTCACAAGGACAACCGTCCTAATCCTATGGCAGATTGTGCAGCACACATTATTCTGCACACATCTCATATTCAAATGTTCATTCATCCGTGTGCGTAGTAAAACACAGTTCAGACCTGAACCTTTTACCCAGTGAACCAGTTCTGGAATTGAATGCATCGCATCTGAATCATGATCTGCTTATCAGAAACTCCACTGCATGACAAGTGAGTGGTGTGTGTGTGTGTGTGTGTGTGTAAATGTGTGTGTGTGTGTGTGTGTGTGTGGTGCATTTGTCAGTGGCTGTATGAAAAACCAGGTCATTTGGATTGTGTGAAACAAATCAACTTGTCCCCTCGGGGGTCGCCCTGACTCTGAAAGTGTGAACCGGTTCTCCTGCGCTGACTTGCGAGGAGGCGAGCTCCTTCATGTTCAGACGCTGCAGGCAGTTCTGCTGGTGCTGTCAGTGCTTCTCACTGTCCTGCAGCCTCACAGCCCCACAAACATGCATGCAATCATGCTTACATGGGGGGGGGGGGGGGGGGGATGTGTGAGTGCTGTGCATGCATGTGTGCGCTGATCTATTTGCTTCAGCTCTGTTTTGTTTTATTTCCTTATTTAGTCCTGCAGGAAAGTTGAACAGCTCTGGTTCGTGAAGGAAACACACAAGACGACAAACAGGGTTTGAATCGCACACATTCACAAACTGGGTCATAAAACCTACACATTCTATACACTGCTCTTGCATCATGTCACTTTCTATTCCCAGTCAGACCACAGAGTCACAACAGAGAGCGGTTCTATCTGATGCTGCAGCTTCTGTCCACACGCTGAAAAGAAAAATATGAGCTTAACAAAAACATGTGAGGAATGAATAAATAAAAACACAAGGTTTATATGAGAACCATGAGATAAGCTGTGTCGGTATTTCAATTATTATCATGCTGCATCAAATGGTTTCTTTGTTTTAAAGGTTTAAAATCTGAATTTGTAGATTCCTCGTTCCCAGTGGAGCGATGACAGGACCTGAGGGAGTGAGCGATGGAGTACCACATGAAACAAAAGGTCCCCAGATGAACACAACGGGTTCATCAGGGCTCACGCTCGGTGATTTACACCAAGGCCGTCGAGGCGCCGCGGATTTCTACCAAATATAACTCAGCTTAATGAGAAAATGTACTTTAAATGCAACGTGTTTTACCTCGAGGGGGAAGAACGGTTTGCTTGCCACAAAATGACACAACATGAGACAACACAAGCATCCAGTCACTGCTGTGTGTGTCCTTTTTGCTCCGGTTTGGTTTCCTCCACTTACTCGTCTGGGCTACGAATTGGTTTCAGAGAACCAGGAGAAGCATTTTCATACAAAGCAAATACAATTTTTTTTACAAACAACATATTTGTTTTCTTACATTTTACAGATATATTTAAATAAAAGCAGTTTCTTTCTTTCTCAGCAAAAAGTAAACCAATCCTCCGGTTTATGAGGATGTAGCATATCAAAGATAGATTGTGATTGGGGGTGTACTTTTCCTTTTGTGTGTGTAGTGGTCTTCTTCCCTGTCGGCACAGTGCTCATGATACCTGAACATTCCGTCCTCTGGTTACGTGCAGCGGTGATGTAACAGGAACAAGCTGCAGGACCAGGGTGAAGGATCCAAGTGAGGAACTTCCAGAGTCGGATCCATGAGTTTTATTCTGAAGGTTTCCAGTGAAAACTTCTGGAAAGTAGCATCAGCAGATTAGGGAGGAAAGAAACGCACAACGCTTTGCCAGTACCGCACAATTCATTTTTTATACTCATAACATTCACAAAACGATTCCTATTAATTAAGCTAAATTGATTTATTTCTCCTTTGAATGTGGATCTGAGCTTCTATCTCCATTTGTTTCTTTTGAAAGGATTATCTCTGCTGGCAGGAATCCTAGAACCAAATCTCCACCAATATCTAATCAATAGTTCCTGGGCAAGAGGCCGGTGTGTTATGGAAATGTGAATAATATATGAAATAAGCTGTATTCATTAAGTCAACCCGTGCGATGGACGAGAGCACGAGAACTTTAGAACACCGTGAACGGAGTGACTTATAGGAACAGCACATGCTCCCGAAGCTGCTGACCCAATCTGGGTTCTCCCATGAGCACCATCAGCTGATAGTCATGTTGGCTGTGGTTCTCAACCAGTAGCCAGCAGTGATCAGACAGTAAATAGTGACTCTATGCAGGAAAACCTCCACATCTGTCACTCAAAGCCATAAATCACGCCCCAGGTTGAATCATCCCGATATGTAGATTACATGCATCCCTCTCCAAGATGGATTCATGAAGAAAAACCATAAATCCTCCAATGTATGCACATGCACATTAAAGCATGTGGGAGATATGTAGCTGATCTGAGACCAGAGATAACCAGCAGCTGAGGTGACGTCAGTGTTTGGTGAAATCGCTTCACTGATATATTTTAGGAGAAGTGACATCACCAAGGGGGCGTGCACCTTTTGGATTTCTGTCGGTTAATAAAACGCATTAGTAAGACTCTTCAGAATTGTGGCCACCTGTCAGTCAATTAATCGACCAATCAGCAGCAAATCAATCAGCTCCAGAGCACTGATTGGTTTCTGGGCACCTGGGGAAATAATAAACTGACATAAATTGTTGTGAAAGCTTCTGAGGAGGTTAGTCTGGAAATGGCCAAGATCAGTGCATATTATCTTCTTTCCAAAAAATCCATATTAACGTAAAAATTAGTAGAGTGTTGTAGAAGGTGTGGAAACGCACCAGCCAATGAAAACACAGCTCCTGCTTGAGACATTTCAAAATAAACCTGGAGGGAAGAGGCCGCTCGTAAACCGTGTGTGTTCATTTCCTGCGTACTTGCCTTTAGCATCGCATGGGTAGCTAGCATGGCACGTTAGCTCTAAAGCTAGCTAGGTCCGAACATGGACTCAATGTAAAGATGGACGATGCATCTCTACTTCCCCCCCGTCCAAATCTGCAATGATCCCAAAAAGCTGTGAGTAGATTTAAATTAAAAGGCCTCAAAGATCTTCGAGCAACAAAGGGTGATTCACACTCCGTACGATATTTGGCCTCCATGAGCCTAACGTCTGTTGTCTTCTTCTTTCTGTGCATATGAACAGTTGTGTTGACACTGTGCGTGTGTGTGTGTGTGTGATCGTGCTCTCCAGTAAGTGTTCTGTTAAGATGCACAGCAGAAACTGTTTTCAATTGATTTCTGGCCCAGGATTGAACGATGTACAAATATCGCCCCGGGAGCATCACTCCTTCTTCGGTCGCATCCAATATCTGCAATTACTTACACTGACTTTAATGTCTCCGAGCGAAACTCCCAACGAATACAGATGCGTCACGGCCGCGGACGCCGTCGGTGTTTGTGACAAACTCCCACGACGCCATCGCTCCCGGTCGGCGGCTCCGCGTTCGATAACCGTCTGAGCAGCAATGAAAATAAAATGGAACTCGGGAAGAAAACACAATTCTTCAGGGAGTGTCTGTGCTTGGTCCCACATGGTCGGAGTCAGAAATGAGCAAGAGTCAAATGCCCCCCCCCCCCCCGCCTTGTGGGAGCCAAACCAGCGAGTTCAAACACATCCCAGCGTCGTGGTAATGGGACGCGATCGCCCCGAGTGTTTTAATCGTCTTCGCAGACGACCACAAAACATCGGGGGCATTTTCCCACGATGCCACCGCAGCCCACTGCAATTAACTTGGGAGAGAGGGAGAGAGAGAGAGAGAGAGAGACAAGCGTTGACTAAGAGCTCGACCCTCATGGTGGAAAGCTTCCCGGCATTTCATGGAGGGGCAACCTGGGGGGGGGGGGTCACCCAACACCCCCACATGGAGGCGTTTCCATGAAGGGGCAAGAACGTGAAGATCCGGCATCAACAAATCGGTTCAAGTTACTGCTTGAGTTTTAATTAGATTTATTGGATTAGACGTCGGGACCAAAACAAACCGGTTTTAAAACCAAACGCACAGAAGGAACCGGGAGACGGTGCCGGGCCGGTGGAGGAAGTGACGATGAGACGTTCAGAGGTCGAGACAAAGAAGAGATGACTATTTCAAAACTCCCGTCCTGAGGGGATTTCAGGATTCCTCCGTTGCTGCTGGGAATTCCACCCTCCACCCTCCACCCCCGCTTCCCCCTTCATCATGCAGGTTCATTGTGGGACTCGTTTTCGGTGGAGAAACTTGTGCAAGCACGAGGGTTCGAGGGAAAGATCCCAGAGTCACCGTGACAGACGTTTCTCGGCATCAGGCTGAAAAGGTGACGCGGTGTCTTCAATGAAAAACGCTCCATGCCATAACAATATGTCACAATTCCTGATGCAACGCTTTGATGCTTAAATTGTTTTGATTAAAACAAGTTGGGACTAAAGAACTTACTGGAAAACAGAGGCCCGGTACTGGGGAAGGTGGTGCAGTGAAATCATGATGTGATGAAACTGACTTGTTTTGAAACTGAAGCTACACACAAACTGACAAAATGAAACTGGTACAAATGGGGAAAATGTTGAGGGTGCCATTAAAAAAGGGGGATTTTAAATGGTTGTGTCAGACAATCTGTCTCCATTTAATATTGCACAATGCTGTTATGCTTGAGTTTTAATTTGTTGCACCATAATTTAACTTTTAAACAAACCTAACAGAAAAATAAAATGCTTTTTGTCGCAATTGAGGCTGAAAAGTGTTCAGGAATTTCATCCTTTGAGCTTTTTGTCTCTCTGCTTCACCGTCTCCTTTTCTCCAGGAGGCTATATTCACATGTTCAATCCCACCCAGCAGCTCAGAGCTGCAGGAATCAAGAGGAGATTCAAATCATCTGCAGCCTTCAGGAGGAGTCCAGCTGAAATGACTGAACGTTATCGGCAGCTTCAAATTAAAAAGCGTGTCCACCAGTAAATAAGAGAATATCGGGAGAGCAAAGAGAATACTGGGAGGACTCACGGGGGGGGGGGGGGGGGGGGGGGGGCGTGGAGTGGTGGAGGGTGTTTGTGGTTGATGTCATCCTCCAGTCGACTGCACCCACATTCCTCAGAGATGCTTTAATAAGGAGAGTTATTAAAAACATATGAACTCCTAATGAACACAAACACACACACAAAGACACACACACACACACACACAAGCACACACACACACACACACACACCACTTTACTCTTTGGCTGCAGTAGCTGATGTGATTTATTGACAACATCATTATCTCAATATTCTGTAGCTCTACAATAAATCAGGTTTCCAATGTAGGCAACAATACAAAATATTAGGACAGACACATATTTTGAAATGCGTTTATTCTTAATAATCATAATGTCCAATACTTTCCATTGTGATTAAAAAGCAATAGTAAGAATAGTTCAGGCATTTCTGATCGTTTTTGTTTTGCCAGAAACGAATGTTATCTTGCTCAAGTTCCTGTTTTCATCCTGTTTGAGGTTTGAAAGTTCACTTCATGCTTCTCACAGTTCAACTCTTCAAACTAAAACTAGGTTCAGGAATGTGTAAAGTTTAGAGAAGATACCAGAGACTTGTCTGAGACGAAGGTTAAAAAACGTTTGTGGATCTTTAACTTGATTTATCTTAACGGCTTCTCAGAAAAAAAGATTAAAAGAGTGAGTGATTCTCCCACTTTGACCAGTTTTGGTGAAGAATTTTGATGATTTGAGAAGATGGAGACTTGTTGGTGGAATTAGCATAGTTCCAGTAGACCTCACACATGAGATCCCAGATGTTTTATACATAGAACCATCTGGAAAGGCCTTTGCAGGAAACTGTTTTCGAGAAAGACAGACGATTAAAAACACATAGAAACACCGGTCAGCTGATTGAAGCCTCTGTTCTGTTCTCAGCTCTTCTTCCAAAGTGACCTCACATGTACCCTGATGCTGTAGCGACCTCTAACCTCTGCCAGTGCTTCCTCCCTCGCAGGACATTGATAGGTCCAAACCACTGCGGTGGTCCCGACACCTGGAAAGATGGACTCTCCCTCACGAGGAAAGCAGCTGCCTGACTGGGGTTGTGCTTCGTTTGCAGATTCACGCAGTTTCGGGGATTAGAAACTTTCTTGCAGCAGCAGTTGGCTCCAGCGTCCTTCTCATTTCTCTCTGTGGCTCCTGCCTCTGTCGCTTGGCTTCAGTCAAACAACCATTAACAAAATAAAATAAGGTTTTCTTCTTTGGCTCAGGCCAATGAGATGTAACTCAGCTGATGAGATCAGTTCTGCCTCTGGCAGACGTTTCAACACTTTCAGCTCCTCCTTTTCATTTCCTGTCTCAAACACAACAAATACATTCATAAAATGATAAACAAATACAAATGGACGGAGGCTCGAAAAGGGATTGATGAAAGCATTTTGATTAAAGCTGCAGAACGGATTCAGATAAAGAAAATATTTATTTAATTAGACACAAGATTGATTTTAGTTTCTAAGGCTTTGTTTTTGTTTTTCAAATCATTCTTTTGTCCCCTTCACTTTTTATCGTGCCATTAAAAGCATCAAACATCAGTTGGATATTGTTTCTCCAGTGGAGCAGGATTTAAAATGTCACTGTGGTCTTCAACAGATCTCAGATCTCCACCGAGACCCAACACTCCCCTCATGAATTCACATCTAAATTCAACTAGATCCTGATTTAATATTTGATCTGCAACAAATTTCACAATCTCATGAATATCAGTCCTCAGGAAACGTCCTGCCGCCAAGTTTCATGCTAATATGTCTCAGAGTTATTGCGTAATCCAGCTAATAATCAAACACAGATGAAAACACATGTGTCACTGGATCTCACGTAGCTCCTGAACAGTGAAGCGTACCAGGGGTTGATCGCCCCCTAGTGGCTGGCTGGTCAGGTACGGACCAAGCGATACAGTCAAAGTGCAAATCAGTTAATTAATTCATGAAGATCCATCAGTTTATTCAACATGTTTCTGTGAATCACTTCTTTACAGACTCTGGATGTTTTGGGAGGAAGTGGAGACGAGTCACGTTTTTTTTTTTTTTAAACGTTCTGCTTCAAACTCGGCGATGTTTCCAAAAGGCTTCTTGAAATTCACCCATTTTGTAATTAGCGTTTGAACTCCCTCTTTTAAATCTTCCGCCTCATTGACTAATTGCTTCTCTCTGTTTTCCCTTCACATCTCCACCAGCTCTGTTTCTGTCCCCTCCCACCCCCCCCCCCCCCCAGTCTCCATCCTCCCGTCTGTCTCCGTCTCTCTGCCCTTTCTCTCCCTCCATCTGTCTCTTTTGAAGATCCATGCTCACTCTTGATTTACTGAGTTGTACTAAGTGCACACAGAGCCCCTCGGAGATTAGCCATGATGCTATCACAGTCCTGCGTCGCTTCAAGGGAGAAATCCGTCCTCAGATACAGAGGAGGGCGGATTCTTAAAACACACGACCCTCGACTCCACGGAGACAAATCAAAAACGCAGGAACCATCTTTTCTTCAGTATCATCAGGCAGCCATATGAAAGGTCATAATTGTATTTTCCTGATACAACGTTAACGTCTCAGTCTCAGAAATCTGGAGATGTCAGATCCAGAGTTAGATTTACCACTCTTTGACAAATATATGAATATTCAGGCAGATCTCAGGGACTCATAGTTATTAGAGTGTGTGCAGTTGGAAATGTAAAAACCTGCAAATCTGCAAAAGATATTTCCGAACATTTAACTTCCACTGTTAAAAATGACTCATTCCTGCAATAACTGTGAGTGTGTGTGACCTCAGGTGATCCCAGGTAAACATCTGCGTTGAACACACACATGTCCCAGCTGGAGACGCACACACAGGCGTAAACACCGACACATGGTTTCCTCTCACCTGCTCCGGGGTTGTGATGTCGTGGCGTTCGCTCACCGTCTGGATTCACTGGCACATTTCATATTATTAGTAACACCTCTGATCTGTGTCAGAAATGTCACGTGTGAATAAAAAAAGGCTTTTTCACACTAAATATTGGCGCCGAGTGTAAATGAGCAGCAGAATTCACACTCATTACAAATTCATGTTGTGCAGGTAAGCTGCTTAAATCCATATTAATTAATTTTGTATTATGTTAGAAAGTTCCTAAGTATTCTAAATATTCTGGGCCATGTTCATAAATATATATCCATATCTATAAAAAATATAAAAAGTTAATCGAATGTATAAAAGATACTATTCCAATATGCATCTTGGTGACAAACATCCAGATAGACAGATAGAGAGATAGAAAGATAGACAGATAGATAGATAGATAGATAGATAGATAGATAGATAGATAGATAGATAGATAGATAGATAGATAGATACATAGATACATAGATAGATGGATAGATAGATAGTTAGATAGATAGATAGATAGACAGATAGATAGATAGATAGATAGATAGATAGATAGATAGACAGATAGATAGATAGACAGATAGATAGATAGATAGATAGATAGATAGATAGATAGATAGACAGATAGATAGATAGATAGATAGATAGATAGATAGATAGACAGATAGATAGATAGATAGATAGATAGATAGATATATAGATAGATAGATAGATAGATAGATAGATAGATAGATAGATAGACAGATAGATAGATAGACAGATAGATAGATAGATAGATAGATAGATAGATAGATAGATAGATAGTTAGATAGATAGATAGATAGATAGATAGATAGATAGATAGATAGATAGATAGATAGACAGATAGATAGATAGATAGATAGATAGATAGATAGGTAGATTTGCCTTCTAACTCGTTCTGTGGCTCATAAAACAAAAGCCTCTGAATTGCTGGCTCCTTGTATCTCACATCAGGCCCCAGCTTCATACATGCCCCCCCCCCCCCCCCCCCCCCCCGTGTGCAACAACACAGCTTGACCTCGCTACACAACTCAATACTCTGTTCAACGGCAGCTCCGTGTTTACTCCGGCTGTCGGCGGCCCAGCGGCGGACAGGAACCGGCAGACGCCGACAGCTGCAGCATTTTAAAGGTGGCACACCCGTGTGCCCACGTTGCCACGAACGATCTACCGCCCCCTGATATGTTTATTGAATCATATTTCTTCTCGGCCCCGTTTAGAGTCGCCTGTGTCACCGCGGGCGATCGATACGCCGGCGCTGCCGCGGCTAACAAGGGGCTCGGCCTGCTGTGGCCGGCCCCCCCCGGCCCCCCCGGCCCCCCCGGCAGTCCGGCCTGTCGCCAGACGCTATTTATTACGTGCTTTGTTTTAATATCCATTCAGTATGAGTGGAAATCAATTTTTCATTTGGACCTAATTGTCTCTGTGCACTGGCAGCTCAAGGCTCCGCGGCCCCCCCGGCCTCGATGCCCCTCTGTGCTACAGCCGCCCGGGCCCCCCCGCCCTCCAAACAGCTGTATTTTATACCTAATTACACATGTCGGGGGCCGGCGCTGTGGAGGACGACACTTTGGGGAATTGTTCCTGCAGGGCCGGGGGGGGGGGGGTTCACTGTTGGTATTTCTCCAGCTTACAGTCGGTGTGTGGAGCTGGGGGGGGGGGGGGGGGGGGTTGTGTCAGTGACTAGCGCTGCCTCTGATGTTCGAGGCCGGAGGAGCCGTGGAGCTTAATGGTGACATGACGAAACTTCCAGTGAAGCCGAGTCAAGAGCGAGGACAAAGCATTGTGGGTATCAAACCACCGGTACCACAGAATACTAAGCAGGACCCGGGGAAACGATGCAGTGATGTTGAACCACTCAAGGACACACTGGAGTTCACTCAGACTTTGTTTCTGTCTTGTGTTGAAGTCCATTTGATTCAGCCTGGATTTTTATTTTGTATCATCTTTGTGGAAATGCACCTGCAGTGTTGTGTCACTGGGGTCCAGTGGATTGTGGTACCGTTTCTCCTGTTCTAATCTCTCAGTTACTTGGGAACACTTTTCCTTTCTGATTTAGGAAAGTGTTTTTTATTTATAAACAATTAAGTTATTGATCATTTAAAAGATTTTTTTTAGAGACCGAGAGAAAAAGTTCATTAATTGTATAAAAACAACAACTCACAATATTTATCTGGGTGACAAACAAACAATCAACAAAATTTAAATTGTTTCCTGTTCAAAGATTCAGTCGTTTAAATCTGCTCTGTTTCTGATTTCAGGATAATTGATTCATTCTTCAATTAGTGTATTTTTAATTGCAGAGAGAAATTCAGAAATTGCTGCTGCTCCGATTTGTAATTCATCAATTCTGAAATATCAAAAAGTTTAAGTTTTAACATTAAATTACCCCAAAATTCTGAAATATGAATTCACAACTCTACTGCTGTAAATAAAATGATCCACCTTAACTGAGCCTGGCTGCTCTTCTTCTTCTTCTTCTTCTTCTTCTTCTTCTTCTTCTTCTTCTTCTTCTTCTGCTGCTGCTTCCATGTAATGTATCTGATTCCCAGTGTTAACCGGGGCGTGATCATCGGCCACTGAGGGTGAAGATGTGCGGTGGTCAGCGGCGCCCTCGACCAAGACGCACGTGATGCTTCAGCCAACGTTAAACACACAAACACACTCTCATTCGTGGAGATGTGTTATTCTGCTTTGACATGAATCCAGCTGCTGTGGCGACTCCTGCAGAGAGTCAAACACCGGAGTCAAACACCGGGTTCCTGCCGCGTCAGAGCTTATTCTCTGCTCCACAAACCTTTTGCAGGTTGTTGCTGTTTGAGTCGTGTCTTCTCGGCGCCGCAGAGCTTCTGTAAACAATTCCTATTCTGGGTGTCGTGGCCGCGCTCAGCCTCTCGGCACGTACCGGGCTGTGTCTAAACATGGGCTTGTGCCACGACTAGGATCTGTAGGAACACCTCATATATGGAACTGAGTCGTGGAGGTGCACGGTTCCAGCTCGGAGCAGCTCTGCAGCTCGGCTCATTTATTCCTCTCTTCCCTTTTCGATTTAGATTTTTCTTCTTTGTGTTACATTTGCACAGGACTGCTTTGATGAGAGCCTCTGCTGGAGCGGACCCTTCATCTGCCTCCCACACGGCTGATAAGTCTCCTGTGGCATTTGAATCCCTTGAACCTGTTGAGTGCTGCGTCTTTTCAGCCTCTTACAAAGGATCTACCTTTTCACTCGGCTTAGCAAGGCCACGCTCCATTCAGTCCTCTCCAGCACATTAATATGATAAGGTAGAATAAAGCCGGTTCAGGCTTGTTTAACCACGGATTTTCAAAATCAACAGTCCGACTGCAACGTAATTTACGATGCACGTAATAGTTTTCCTCAAACTTCTGGATCGAGCACAAGAATCCAGATCCCTGACGTGTTGCTGAATGTTGAAAGATGCTGAAAATCATGGGATGGAACCAAGGCCCTGCAGGTTCAGGTCAAATAACAATGATTTCCTCGTCAAGCCCTTAGAGAAGAGAAGAGTCCAATGCATATTGAAGTGCATGTTTAAATCAGCTTCTCCTTGTTTAGCTGTGAAGCATGCATGGTTATAAAGGGTTTGTACGTTGTTGTTAAGTTGTTCCTGAAACACATTGAGTCTCATTTGTTGAAATCCTGATCAGAGTGGCTGCTCCGGCTAACTCCTCCAGGATCACCAACCTTAGCTTTAATGAAACCTGGTGTCAAACGCTCAAATGGAAAAATGACAAACTGAATTAGTTGGAAACCTGCAAAAACACCTGAGCTGTGTCCAAAGCTGCTCTGTGCTCAGATGTAAGTTAGAGCTTCAGTGTCGGCCTCCTTCTTTCTTTGTTAACTGGTTTACACAGGGACAGTACACACACACACACACACACACACACACACACACCAACACACTCTCCTGCACTCACACAGGGAAACTGAAACGTCCTATCTCGACTGTTACGGGAAACCAAAGCGTGGCTGGATGAGATCAGCAGTTCTAGCGAACTTAGGAGGAGACCTGTGCCTCACACTCCTTCCTGGATGCCACCGTGGCTCTGATAAGAAGCTGACTCACCGAGCTGCAGACTCTGGCTGGATGGAGTGAAGTAACGCAGGGTCAGCGCTGAGTTCAAACAGAGACGGGTTTGTTTATGTGCCTGAGAGGCTCAGACCGGGGGTGGAGACGTGCTGTGGGGGACCAGACGCATTAGATCGTGCAGCTGACTTGATTTGTGCTTGAAGAATTAAACTCCAAGCTGCTCTTCAGTATATTTATATATATCAAAATATATATAAAATCGTAATCTTCCCATTCAGACGCTCATTAGAGGAGGAGGGTCCCTTGCAGACCAGACAGAGGGCTCACGGCTCAGATAATAACTTCACTCCTCAGATTCTCAAGGACAAACTTGACCCTGAGGAATAACTTTGTTGCGCTCAAACGTGTCGTGACGTGTGTGTGTGTGTGTGTGTGTTTTTTGCTGCAGACTAAATCATGTATTTGATGAAATACATCACTGCTGGTTTTGACATGATAACTTCAACCTGGCTCATCAAAACCGTCTTGGATGTTGAAAATGGAAAAAGCTGCTGCGCTCACTTTCAAATCCAAACTCCTAAATCACCACATTCTGAAATCCTGATTGTTTCTCCAGGGGGTAAAATGTCACAGAGATTCATTCCAGCCTTTTCCTGCTGTGTGATGATTATGATTATGGATTGTGGGGATGAGGTGGTGAGATCTGAATAATCTGTTGTGAGGGAACGTTACATAAACACAGTAAACACGTCCAGTGTTTACAGAGACCAGTTTCATATAAGTTCTGTTGGAAGCAGAATGAGACAGATGGTGGCTTTCTCTCGTTTTCCACCAGTTGGTCCGAGAGTCACTCTGGTGTCTGGATGATTCTATTTGCTGCCTCACAAGATGCAGATATGAAGACGGACACAAACACTCACAGTGGAACTCTGTTAAAAAACAACGAGAGCTCTTACAGCAGAGTTTTATAGTCGACTTATAAACTCGTGTTTTATCAGCAATCTGCTGCAGTTTCTTTTTCACAGACACAACGATTAGTTTAGATTATTTTCTCCTTCGCCTCTCTTCTTCTGTTCGGTGAGAATGAAGCTCAGAACTTCTCTCAGACATTTCCCCGTATGAAGCGAGTTGTGTAGATGAGGATTTGGCCTTTTTTGAAACATCTGTTGAGGAAATACTGAGCTTCATAGATTGTTAATCGGTGAATAAAAACTGTATTTACCAATTTGGGACAGACCTGCGAGAAGTGTTGAGTTTACAGCAAACAGAGAAGATAGAAATAAGAAAACAAGGAGTAAAATGTGAGAAAATATACTTTTAGATCAGGGATTCCAAGTTGCTCCTCTCTAAGTCATTATTTTAAGATTCCCAATTGTTATGTTTGTGATCCTACGTCTTTATTTTAAGATTCTTCATCTTTTCAATAAGATTCTTAATCGTTAATTGAGATTCTTGGAAGTCTTAACCCGATTCCAAGTCGTGCATTTAAGATTCTAGGTCATTATGTTGAGATTAAACATCTGTATTTCTAGATTCACCATCTTTTCATTAAGATTCTTAGTGTTTGTATTGAGATTCTAGGTTTTTATTGAGATTCTAGATCACTAGTTTGAGATAAAAGACGTTAGTTTGAGATTCTAAGTCTTTATATTAAGATTCTAAATCACTAGTTTGAGATAAAAACAAAAGGTGAACATCTAAAGACACATTTTCAAATCGCTTAATCCACTAAATCACCTGAAAACAACCGAAACATCTTCATTAAAAACTTCCGTGATGACAATTGAAGGATTTAAATCCCCCTCCCGTGGAACCCTGTCTGCTGAGGCCGGGCGGTTTGCCAGCGGCTCGCTATCTGTCAGCCGGCAGACACACACTGGAAGCAGCAGGTAATATCTAGTGGCTTTTTACAGGCACATTAGCGTAATAATTCTGGAGTGTTGTTCTGCTTCTATCGCTGCAGCTCCACCGAGCCACTTAGGCTCCTCGCGCTCAGTCACTTCCACTTGGCCCGGAGTGGATTTAAAGCCACTGGATATTAAGTGTGCAGGGTGACATCATCGTGCTGCTCCCACATGTGTGTGTCCGTGTGTGTGTTCTGTCTGTAAGGGTGAGTTTCAAACATGGGTGTGTGCGAGTGTGAGTATACAGTATGCATGAATTACTGTGTGTGTGAGGGTGTGTGTGTGTTTTTATAGAGCTCATGCTCTTTAGGTGTGTGAATTCACTGGCAGACTCCATGACATCATGACGGATGAGTTAATCATATCAAAGTTTCATTGGATGAGTCACATGGGCTCTGAGGAAGGTGTAGTTCACTGCATGTGGTTTGAATTGATCCTCTGAAGAAACACAAGCCACTCAGCTGCATGCAGAGCGGGTTCGATACCGAGGGAAAGAGAGAAAAGAGGGAAATTAATCTGTGAGATAAATAAAGTGTCGGTTCATCTGAAACAAAATGTTCTTGCAGCAGAGGGAAAAGGGAAGTGAACTAACAAGAACCATCAGAATGAATCAAATGAAGACAAATTAGCTTTTGAGGGACGTGAGCTCGACACGTTATCGCTGAGGGAACACGTCTCCGCCTCCGAATCAGGAGGACGGGGGGGCGGACACATCCCATCTGCTGTGAGTGATTGTGTTGGTAGCGTGTGTGTTTAATTCACAGGTCAAGGGTCACGTGTTAACAGGGGCAGATTTGAGTTTGGTAACAGGTCGGGTTCGAAGCTTTGCGGGTTTGTAAAAATGGACTCATCCAAAAAGTCTCCAGTGATCAAAGGGTTTCAGAAAAGTATTAATCACGATTTTGCATCATTGAGTCATTTAGAACTGCAACATTTAAATATTAACGAGAAACATCAGTAAATATGTGACAGTAGTAAAAGATGAATAGAATAAATGATAAGTTAGTTTTCATCTCTGGCTTGTGATTAAAATAATTCTCTTAAAAAGAATTTGAAGCTCTTTCTTGATTTTAACCGTTTCCGTCTCATTCCTCTGTCTTCACCACCTCATCATCCGGATGAGATGATATCAGTGAGTACTTCTCTTCTTCTTCTTTCCCCTGACGCTCTAACCTCACAGGTTGATCACAGGAACAAGAGGCCAAACGAGAATCTCTCTCCTTTAACAAAGCCCATAAAAAAAAAAGTGGGTCGTGTAATCGCGCCACTCGATCCAGCTCAACGCCCAAAAGCCCTGATTTAATACGTTCTGTTGGTTATCGACAAACTGTAATATGATCATCAGAAATTCTACATGGTGCAACGTCTGCGAAATCTCATTAGGGTCTCATGTTTCCCTCGGCCCCCCCTCCCCCCTGCCGGAGCACCGAGGCAAAAGGGTAATGCCAATAAGAACGAGATAAATTGGACAGCGAAAAAGAAAAAATCCATGCGTCCATTAACCCTGCGAGGGAGGAGTGTGTTTCTCTTCTTTCTGGGCCGGCGTGTGGGTGCTGAGCCAGACTGCAGGGTCATTATCCATATGCTGCCCGAGCTAATTCCTCTCAGCTCGGCCAGAAGAGCCCCATATCCCCCCCCCCCCCACCCGCTGCCCTTTGGAAAGGTCACGACCACGTGACCTCTCGGATGCTGCTGGACACCACGCGGCCTCCGACCTGTGAGCGATGGGTCAATGTCAAGAAATCCTTTCCTGGGCGGACTCACTTAACATAGTGCAGATTGTCCCTGTTTAGCAGAGACGTGTCCCTGCCCCCCCCCCCCCCCCCCCCCCCCCCCATGGACGCACGGACGGATCAGATCCACAGCGAGAAGAATAACTGATAAAACATTTTTCTCTTTATTGTTTTGAGACAATGAGCGATATGGACATTCCATCGAGCCCAGGGGAGAATATTGCATTCTCTCCTTCACATATCAGTTCATTCCTCTGGTACCGGCTCTTATCCAGAGCTGCACGGAGAGGATTCATTTCCTGGATCACCAACATTACAAGCAAGCAATAGCCGGGGGGGTCAAAGGTCAGAGCCATGACGTCCCCAGACACTAGACGGAACAAATCCACCGTCCCTTGGATGAGTGGATTTATTACAGATGTGCAGTTTGACAGACGTTGAGAAAAGACTCGTTAATTTAGATATTACTTATTCATAATTTTGTTACTGCCTCTGTTTTGAGGAGTTTTTATGCAAAATCAAAAAGAGTAATAACAGCAAATAACCTTAAAGTGTAAAAGGAATGGGAGAAAGTACGAATCCATCTATTATTTAAAGGTTTAAAGGTCCTTAATAAAACTTTGAAATACTCAGTGATAGATTTTAATTAGAAAAAACATGATGTTCCTTAAAGGGGAAGCCAGTATTATTAATGCTATTTGTACCTATCTATAGAAACATGAGAATGAAGAGCTGAACACAACCGCTTTAGTGAGGATGAGAGTAAAGAAACAGCCTAAACCTTTTATATTCAAACATGTGATTAGTGGCTGAATGTCACATGATGCTTTAAGAAACCCCCCCGAGCAGAGAGCCCTGGAACCAGAGGTGGGAGTCTGCTCAGCAATGTCCGCAGAGCGTCTTCTGATATATATTGCTTCTAGCTTTCCACGATATGACTCCCCTGACAATGGCAATGAAAGTGGGCCACAGTGAGCAAACAGATCAGCCGGCATCAAACATCCCCTCATATATTACGGCCATAAAAAGTCATTATCCTCAGTGGAAATCGATAGCCGACATGGTCAAGATGAAGAGACCCCCGTGTGGTTTTCGGGGTCAGCTTACAAAGGAACATTTCTGCAAATGATATCATTTTTCTATCATTAACCGGCCCTGAGGTCGATGGCCATGTTTAAAGCCGAGGTATAACATTACTTCTAATGTCTGGTAATGAAAGGCACGCGGGTCGGGATGTGTTCGACATTGATTGAACATGCAGAGGACTGGGAGGGCTCAATAAGCCTGAGGTTAATACGCCAGTGTTTCCATAGCATAGCTGCCATATTGAGCTGTGGACCGGGCTCCTGTTTGGTTTATTTGGAGGTGTTATTAAAGGAGTGTGTTGGTGTTTGTCCAGACGAGTTGTGTTTGTCTGTGGTCTCGCTGCAGCCGGGGTCTGGACCCTCAAATCAAACCATCAGTTTCAGGCTCTTATTGTGATACTCTGCTCACAGGAAACCAAACAGTCCTGATATTAGACCCTAAACTTCTACAATATGAAAAGTGAGCAGAGAGTGACACGGGCCTGAATCTTCAGTTTGAGAGAAATGGAAAAGGACATTTCGGGCCTTTGTCCTTTGTGTGACGAGCTGACAATTATACTCTTCACACTAAATTGACTTTTCATTTCTTCTTAATGAAACGATGATGAAAAAGCTGAACAATGCGTCACGTGAAATGGATTCTTTGTGCCGCATTTAATCTGCCAAACAAAAGAGGAAACAAAGAGAGAGGCCGAAAGCTAACGAAGCTCAGAGTCTCTGTTAGAAACCAGTTCTTTCATCGACGCTGACGAGGAAGCATCGCTCCTTTCCCATGCACAAAAACACACAAAGACATCTTAAGGCAAACTCTCCTCGAGGTTGTGTCACCAACAAACCCACACACAACAACAACACACACACAAACAAGCCTGTAGCTGGTGCATCGCCTGACACAAGAGGCCCATATCCGGCCCTGCTCCTCCACACAATGCCTCCATTGCTTCAGTGGAACCGTTCAATGGAGGCAGCGGGGGGAGGAGGAGGAGGAGGAGGAGGAGGAGGAGAAGGGGGGGGGGGGGTGAAGAATGACTTAGCACCACGACACAAGGCGACGTGCACTCACTGCTCCGTCCTCGCTGAGTGTGTATCATCCACAAAATCCCCCCGAGCGCGGCTGAGAGAAAGCGTCGGCTCGTGAAGAAGCATTTCATCAAAGTCTCCATTTTGCCACTTAGACACTTTTGTTTGGTTATGGAAGGACACGCCGAGTCCTGCACACACGAGAGCTCTCGTGTAGACACAGTGACAGTGTTTGTGTGTTGTGATGTGCGAGTGAGGGAGGACACACACTGTGATTAGACCCAGATCTGCCTTTAGGGAAGAAGACCGAAGCCTGGGCTTTGACCCGGTGATAGTTTCCATCCAGAGGCTCTGGTGTCGGCCTCAAGCTGCAGACCTGTTTCTGATGTTGATGCACGTGCACGTCACCGAGGCTGGTGAATGAGTTTACTCCCTGGTAGGAGCTGGAATTCTGGTGATGCCAGATGTGAAGAAAAGAAGAACAAACAGGTCGAGAAGTAATAATTTGAGAATAGAGCGAGAGCCTGAAGGGAGTGAAGGACACGACGTGACAGTGATCTTGAGGGAGCTGGGTTTTCTTGCCGTCCAGCCAATCGTCATATAAAATATCTTTGTTTGTCATTGCACAGCGAGTTTCTGCAGCTTCAAAGTGCAAACACAGCACAATAATACATGTAAATATTAATAATGAACACATGCAGCCTCCGAAACATATAGCAAAAACAGTTAATATTATTACTATCTTTATTTCTATAGTAGCAGAGTCACAAAGTGCTTCACAAAGTGCAACATGGGAAAAAAGTCAAAACATATTCACTAACGCAATAATAAAACAAAACAGATAAAAGAACCACGTTAAAAAAATAACATTAAAAGCAATAAAATCATATATATATATATATTTATATAGAATCGTCTTTATGGCACCGATTCCTGCTGGTGCACATAAACCTGGATATTATTGCACAGTTCAGATCTTTGACGTCATTTGGCAGCGGAGCTTGTTTACGAACAGTAGGTGTGAAAACACAAACATCCTTCAAACACTGTACGTTCTCCTCTTCCTCCTCTTCCCCATGATGGGCCACACAAACACACAAACACACACACACACCTCCAGCTCACACAAGAAAGGATCCATTTAACTGTCTGGTGTCTCACACACAGATTGTTTTGTCTGAGCGTGTCATCCAGTTCAGAGGGCCGGTTCTAGAAGGAGACACAGCAAGGCTTCACACAGCTCCCTCCTCCTCCTCCTCTTCTTCACACATCCTCCTCATCCTCCTCCTCCTCCTCCTCTTCTTCACACAGCTCCCTCCTCATCCTCCTCCTCCTCTTCTTCACACAGCTCCCTCCTCATCCTCCTCCTCCTCTTCTTCACACAGCTCCCTCCTCCTCCTCCTCCTCCTCTTCTTCACACAGCTCCCTCCTCATCCTCCTCCTCCTCTTCTTCACACAGCTCCCTCCTCATCCTCCTCCTCCTCTTCTTCACACAGCTCCCTCCTCCTCATCCTCCTCCTCCTCTTCTTCACACAGCTCCCTCCTCATCCTCCTCCTCCTCTTCTTCACACATCCTCCTCCTCCTCCTCCTCTTCTTCACACATCCTCCTCCTCCTCCTCCTCCTCTTCTTCACACAGCTCCCTCCTCCTCCTCCTCCTCCTCTTCACACATCCTCCTCCTCCTCCTCCTCTTCTTCACACATCCTCCTCCTCCTCCTCCTCTTCTTCACACAGCTCCCTCCTCCTCCTCCTCCTCCTCTTCTTCACACATCCTCCTCCTCCTCCTCCTCTTCTTCACACATCCTCCTCCTCCTCCTCCTCCTTCCCACCGGTCCTGCTCTTCATCGGCCTCACGCCGGGATCGAGACAGATTTATGTCCCCAAAATCAGGGAGAATATCTAAAAGTTGGACATGTTCACGTTTTAGTTTGATGTTATACTTTTCACGTCCTCCTCCTTTGTGCAGGGACACCAGGGTCTGAGAGGTCAGCAGTGAATTGTGGAGCTTTGCTATTTAAAGCTTTTAAAGGTGATCGTAAACATTTTCCTTTTTTTTTTTTTAAATCAATATGATAACTGAACAGGGAGCCACGGAAAGGTGACTGTGGCTGGGGGGGTGGGGGGGCAGGGGGGTTGTGCTCATGTCTGTTGATCTTGGTAATAATTCATGCAGTAGAGCCGCTCCAGTTGGAGCCAATAGCTGTAACCCTGACCCTGAGGAAATAGCATCACGCTCCAAACAACAGTCCACCCACTTGGTTTTTATGTGCATGCTGATTGGTTCACAGAAAAGAGGATTAAAGCCAAAAATGTAAAAAAAAAAAGGAGTCAGAAGAATGTTTGTGTTTGATGTGAGAGATGTTCCTCAAACGTCTCTTTGTCGACATCGGGACGAATGAAAGCAATCGTCGGTGCTTCAGTTCCTTCGCAGCCAGGAGAGATGGTTTTCAAATCTCCTGTGGCCACGCGGCCGCCGTCAGGCTCCGGAATAAACCAGCGCTGAAATTTAAATGACTTCCATTTTCTATCTTCGGAACATATCTGACACATGACACAGGCATCTCATTCACGCCTCAGAGCTCCCGTCCACATTACATCCTTTTGTCAGAGGAGCAGTCAGACTGTGCAGCCATTGTAGAGCCCCCCCCCCCCCCCACACACACACACAGACACAGACACACACATACATACAAGCCCCGCTCTCTCTTTTCTCTACGAGGGCCTGCACAATTTCAGGCTTACAGAAAAAGAACCTCCACCGTTCTTAATGAAATCACTCTCTCTCTCTTTCAGGCGCTGATCAAGTTAACAAGCCGCCTCTGCCAGGAAAAGACAAGAAGAGATAAGAAAGAGGAAGAGAAAGAGGAATAAAGGCTCAAGACGGCCTTTGCCCCGCCCCTCGGACTGCCACCCCCCCCCCCCCGCCCTCCTAAACATCTCCACACCGTGTTGTGAGTCAGTAACAAACGAGACATTCACAAATGTGCATGTGCTGCCATTTCTGTCCACTAAGATCTATGAATTGCCAAGTGCTCTCCCTCTGAGAGCCACCGGTAGCTGAGCCAAACCCCCCCCCCCCCACACACACACACACTCCCATTGCCACTGTGAACCCCCCCACCCCCCACCCGGCGTGATGAGAAATTGCCCCCGCCGTGTCCCCTTCAAATGCGTGTGAATTCCAAATAATGTTCCACAGCCAAATAGCAGTTGGCGGAGGGCCGGGGGTGAAGAGAGAGAGAGAGAGAGAGAGAGAGAGAGGCCCGCTCCCACGGCGAGCGAGGGAGGAGGGAGACGAGGAGGTGCAGCGGCATGGGGGGGGGGGGGGGGGGGGACTGTTCTACAATTAGAATACAGTTGTATTTTAAAGACAAGATTTAAGTAGAACTGTTGCTTCACAGAATACTCAAGTGGTGCACACACAAAAAACTGCATACTAAGAAATATAACAATAATTCTAATAATACAATAAGTATAATAACGTATCAAATGGTGTACATTAAGAATAGAGTACTGCAGGTGAGTCAATTCAATGAAAACATCCAACAGCAAATAAAACATAACAACAATAAAAAAAATTGCATCAGAATCTGCGACTCTGACTCGTGCAAACATCGGTTGAGAGCCTGGAGGGAAATTTGATTGACAGATGAGCGAGTGCAGTTGAGAATCGTTTAAAAAGGAGGAGGAGTCAAACCTAGCGCTAAAATGATTGGCCGCCAATTTGTCTGTAACTTTCCTAAATGTCAAAGAAGCAAAGATCTCGAGCAGCGTCCCAAACGTTGACGGTTATGAAACCTAAACATGCAGTACGAGAATAAAGTCAGTTAATAAATATGTTTTCAGTTATTAACCCTCCTCTCGTGCACGTACAGCTGCAGAGGAGAAAACAATAAACAATCATTTTTTTGCATTCTGGGTAAATCTACATCGCCGTCGGACTCCGTGAGCCCCTGAAGCTTTTCCTTCACAGAGCTTCAGTGAAGATTCCAGATTCACCGAGCAGCTCGTGTTGTGTGTTCGATAGCTGCAGGAATAAGTGTGTGAGTTATTAGCTCTTTGTGTTCAGATGAAAAATAACAAAACTCTAAATATAAATGCACGCTGTCTCCTGAACAGCAGCAGAGTGAGAGAGAGAGCTGCCCGGAGAAAGGTCGACTCCCCGACGGCGTGTTTGGGTTCAGGTTGAAAACAGAGCAGGGGAACCAGGATGTGTTTGTTCTCTAGTGTTTTAATATAATAACATAAAACTATAATAATTAAGAGGATTCCAGTGATGTTAGAGAAACAGGTGAACAACAGGAACTTTAAACACACCTACGATACTAAACATGGTTATTCTGTTTTAAATTATAGTGATTTGAATATCTTTTGGATTTTTGGGTCAAATAAAATCTGTTTTATATCATTTTATCTGTATCATATTGTATATAGTGGATTAATAAATCATAACAGTAGCTGTTGCGTCCTCACGCACCTCAGCAGGAGCCAGGATGTCGAGCTCGGTAACTACACGGTAGAGCTGCTTGTTTAAAAGAGGCTTTGAGCTGATATTTGAATATTGTATCTGGGTTACACTTTCATAACCGGCAGCTAAGTGCAGGAACAAGCATCTGTCAATGTCAAACTGCTTTCTGGGTTATTGGGTTGTGCTCAGACGAACAGGAGCCGAGGAGAATGCAAGGCACAGACCTTGATTATTTCAAATCTCAACAAACCCAGAAGAGCCGTGTGACGGCCGATGAGTCGCCTGCTTCACCTTCTGCTGCTTCAGAATCAAACTCGATGACGGGTTCAAACAAAAGACCGTTCTCCTCTTCGTCAGAGACCTGGTGGCTCTTCAGAATGTGACCACAGCTGCAGGTTGAGGACTTGGACAAACTCTCGTTCCGCTCTGTTCTTGTGTTTCCAGTGAATATAATTGAATCAGAACATTTTGTTGTTTTGAATCGTCTCCGTCCTCAAGGCAGAGCAGCTCCGATGAGCCCCATGTGCATGAAACAAGATAAAACTGCTCTGGGAACTCAATAAACATGCTGTAATAAACCACCCATTGTGGGGGGTAAATTCCAGTGTGGCCCCGAAACTCGTGATGGCGTGGAAACGGTTAAAAACCCCCCCGAGCGGCGGTTGCACTGGAGATACAGAAAATATTAATTTGATAAATAATGCCACGACTCGCCGGTGGCATAGAGAGGGTGAAAAATTACAGCTGACCTATTAGTGTGCGTCTTCATGCTGGTGAAGGTGTCCTAGCGCCTGTGTGTGTCTGTGTGTGTCTGTGTGTGTGTGTGTGTGAGATATTGAGGGCAAAAGTAAAACAGTAAGTGTATTAATCACTGTCACCTGCATTCGGAAGCTAAACACAATCCTCAGATGTTTCTTTAGTGCAGCTCTGGACGTCGCACAAACTACACTCATGACAAAAAGGACTCACACACTCTCACACAGTGTCATGGTTTTCCAGAGGGGGGGCAGATCTTTGGAGCTGTTAAAGGAAGAGGTCTATTTTTTCATTTTTTATTCTGAAGCAGATAAATATTGTTTTGCTCTCACTCTTGTTTCATTGATCAGAGCAGACGGCTGTTGGTTTGTATCGTGTGAGTCGACACACAGAAGACACGTGTTCATAGTTCGTTGGAGCCGTGATAAAGATTCATAACATCCTGGTCCTCAAGTCAAAATGAAGCAGAATATATCCAGTTTTTAACTTTTTCATTTTTTTTTGCTGATACAGTTTCTGTCCGAGAGAAGTTTGACAAATACATTTATTGTCCTGTCGAGACTGAGATGAGAATATCGATATCCTCAGTGTGAGTGTGAAGCTGAAATCATGACGTGGTTAGCCTAGCTTAGCATAAACAAGTCTAAGGTCTGGAAGTGGGTCAAGTGGAGCCCGTCGGAGGGGCGCACCTCGCAGGACTCCAGATGCAAGTGGGGGGGTTGCAGCCTCAGGCTTTCTCCTTCCAGGCTACATGTTGACCCTGCAGCGTGTCGCCCTGATGAAAACCACGTGTGGCCCAGTGAGAGGGTTCACTCCCAGAACCAGATGTGCACTGGTTCAGGTGTCACTCACGTTGTGATCTATTCCCCCGTCTGGCCGAGTCAAAGCCAAGTGCTCACTCGCCCTCCTGCACGTAAACTGTCAGTCAGACCAACCCCCCCCCCCCCCCCCGCCTGCGCCCGCCAGACAAATTCCTGAACTTCTGACTTTAAGTGATTAATAAAGGTCATGTGATGTTTACAGAATGTCAAATACTAGAGTGGGAGGAGTTTAACGTTGACCATCCTCCTCCAAGAAATCTGGCATTTAATTTCTTATTTATCTCATTGTTATCTTATTAGTTGATTTTGCAATAAACAAATTAAACAGAGCAGATTAGAATGATGTTCAGAATGATGATTAATCTTTTAACGTGAGGGGAAACTGAAATATTATGATTTCACCTGCAGGTCCTAGAACTGGTTATCTATAAATTCTAGTGTCGGCAGTTTGATTCCCGGCTCCCACGCTCTAAATGTCCTCGAGCAAGATCATACTCTTTAAATTGCTTCTGACCTTTTGAATGTGTGATAGAAAAAATAGAAAAATTGCTAACCGTCCAAATGTATTTGATGTGAAGCCCACGGTTAATTTCACTTTCCAAAAACAAAAGTTTCCATGAGCCACAGATGATCTGATGCTCACTGCTGGTTTCAATGTGTCCGGGTCGATTCTCAGTTATATAAAAACAGAAAAGAAGCAAATTCTGAGATCTTCTTCCAATTCTGGTTGAGAGATGAATTTCTTCTGAGTACCTGTGACCTTGTGTCATGTCTATGACCCTGAATCCCCGTGTTGTACCAGAGAGCAAGTCCAAATCATTTGATCTGGACACACTCCTGGAAACGTCCTTCACAGCTGCCTCGTAACATGTCCAGAGAATTACTAACAACTCAGGGTGAAAACTAATTAAGAAGACATCGAAGATGTCAACTTGGAAAAACCACGAGATCCGAGTACCAAAACCACTGCACACTCTACTGAGCCCCCCCCCCCCCCGTCCCTGAACTCATCCAGCTTAGTCAATCTCCCACTGCAGGGTGAGGAGTTCAGAGTTAAGGATTCTCCCAGTTGACCTCGTTCCACCTGTTCCAGCCTCGGAAGGCAGAAACAGAAAAGGTCAAGAGGGAAAAAGTTCACCAGTGAACACGAGGGAACGAGGTCAAATGTAACAGCCGCTCGGTTCTGCTGAAAGTCCGAGAACACGAGCGATACGACAGATCTGTAACCAGCCGACGCTCACAGTAACTGATCTTCAAAAGGAAACGCCAGCAGCGAAGCATGAAGGATTATTCCTGCACGGTGCCGCGGCTGTTAGTCCTGTAATCGGACCAGTTGATGGATGTGCAGCGTGGTTATCACGGGAGCCGCCTCCAGCCGGGACACGTTACGTCACTATCGAACCAACAGACGTCTCTCCTTCATCAGCCGGTGGATTCAATTGTCTTTGTGGATTTTCAAGTCTCTAGTTCCACCTTCACGCTGCGAGAGGGTAAGATACCTTTATTCAGCCGAAGGTTTTTATTTTGGGGTCTTTTCTTTATTTTATTGTTTTGAAAAATCGGTGATGTCACAGCAGATGTTTTCTATTGGGCCCCCCCGACGCAAAACATCTGCAGTGACATCACTCACTGGGTTGTGGCTAAAACTGGAACATGCGGGAGAACTTTAAGTTTTAATGATTTGAACTTTGTCTTTTCATTGCATGTCACGTCATATGTCATTGGATGTTTTAATTTTGTATTCAGTACAGCAATAATATAATAATGATAATATTTTTAACTAAATGAACCTTTAGAATAAAATACATCCCTTCAGGAAACAGGAACAACATTTGGAAGAACTGGTTTAAATCCTCAAAGTCTCCGGATGATGAATCTCTGAACTTTTAATGTTTCACAACTTCCAGGTCAAAGTTTTTTCTTTTACGGGAGAATGAATGTTGATTTGATCCGTTGATGGATCGGTGGAGAGAGACAGTTTGAGACACTTTTTGGTTTCCAGATGATGAAGTGTAATAACTTTGATCTCTTCACTTTTCATGTGACATCAGCAGCCGGTCGACAGTTTTGGTTAAAGTGAAAAGTCTCGAGGACAGTTTGTCAGGATCGAATCTGAAGAAGAGATTCTTGTTTCCCAAAGGACTGAATAAAAAATACTTGATACATGATTCTCTGACTTTTCTTTTAAACATCAGTTAAACATTTACTGTGGTTTAAGAATCAACCCGACCTTCACAGAACCTCACCTCTGCTGCTCTGAGCTCTTCACCCAAAGACCTGAGGCGTGAACCGAGTGGAAAGTTTCTACCGACTTCAGGGTGATGTGGGTCTGTGTGTGTCTGTGTGTGACTGTGTTGTGTTACTTGATACACCTCCAGCAGTTTACAACAGTGCAGGGATGAGCTGCTTTCAGATATGACACCTTCACAGCACCAGTATCCCTCTAATGCCTGTGGACTGTAAATAAAGATGGACGACGCGTCTCCACTTCCCACTGAACAACAATGAAGCCGCCCCATCTTGAGGGGGGGGTTGTAATCTGCTGCTTGTGAGTCTGTGCAGCACTGATCGTGTTTCTGGAGCCGACGCACCGAGGTCCAGCCGATCCTCGACCAATCCAGAGTCCGACTCCAGCTGCTGGCTGACAGCAAACTGCCCCCGGGATGGAATGATGCTCCTGACCTCCACCCCATCAACACCTTCAGGATGAGCCATCACCTGTGAGCCAGGTCCCCGCAGCCATCATCGATGTCAGGCCCTAATAATTCTCTTGTGCGTCCCATAACCGGGGGATAATGTTTACATCCAATGGCCACGTTAAGCATCAGAGCAGGGGAATGGAGTGAGAGGTGAAAGTAGAAGAGCTCGGAGGTCAGAGGTCAGGGTGCTGCACGCTGAACACTTTCATTTCCAATCTCCGGCTCGAGGGTCATCTTCTAATTGAGTGTTTTTCCTTGATCTTCTCCGTGTATCTACGAAGCTGAACGACACTTAGAACATCGTGAAGTACCTCAGAGATCGTTCTGAACCTGTGGAACGGGCGGGTTGATGAGATGATGAAAACGTTGATGACTTGTTGAGAGCAGTCGGTGGAAGGGTTGTCCGGTTGGGCCTCGGTGGAGTTCCTGTGACATTCTACTTTCCTCCTCCTTCTCCTCCTCCTTCTGCTTTAATCAGCATCTTCTTGCCTCTTCCCGCTATTTGATTAAGATTAAGATACTTTTATTTATCCCAAACACATGCACAGACATGCAATTGTAGGAAAAGTTAACCTCTGCTTTTGACCCATCTGGTGCAGGACACACAGAGCAGTGAGCGACCATGCACAGCGCCCGGGGAGTAGATGTTGGGGGAGTAAGGTGCCTTGCTCAGGGGCACTAGACAGGGTAGGGAGAATCCTCTTGGATTTTTGGACAGGTCAATCCAGGTTCGTCTTTTTGTTGTCTCTCCGTGGAGTCGAACCAGAGACCTTCTCTGCCCATAGTCCAACTTTCTGCCACCTGTCCACCTCCTCTCCTGAAACTCTTCCCAACCTTTCGGCGCCACGTCGAGTCGCGATGGACGAAAAGCAAACCGACGAATGAAGCAGAAACAAACCCTGCTGTGTTTATCCAGCTTTCACCCAGTGACTGTAGACGTGCTACTGAGTGGAATGTGAACCTCGTGAAAGCCGGTTGGATTTTTCCAAGACGCGATCTGAGACGGGGGGGGGGGAGAGAATGTGCTACCGATGATTTTTGGTCAGCGGTAGCACATTCTCTTTATCCCCTGCTTGTGCCTTTGTTGCATAATACTACACATCGCCTGGCAGTGTTGATTTAGAGCGCGAGCCCGGAGAACACATGGTGTGAAGCCTTGGTTCTTCTGCTCGTGTGCAGACGGGACTGATGCTGGGATTTTACCTACTGGAGGGGGGGGGGGGGGGGGGGGGGGGGCTCGTCACACATGGGCTCCAGCTGAGGGAGCTGGTAGAAAACAAACACCACCGACAACATGTCTGCTAACAAGACACATACATGCTGCTCGGCTTAGAGCGGCGCTTCCACAGTTTGAGGGAAGTGAAGCGAGGTTTTGAAACGAAGGGGAGGATCTGGACAGGGAACACGTTAGGGAACATTTCACTTCAAAATATCTCAGCTGACCCTTTCTGTTTTTTAATGTGTGGTTTCCTGTTTAGACTCTTTTGGGAAGCGGAGTTCAGGTTGTGTTTTCGAGCTTTAACTTTCACAAATCAAATAAAACCCTGAAGTATTCCATTCGCACGATGAGAACATTTCTGTGTCACGAGTTCACGTGATGTTTGAAACTGTGCGTGGCACCAAACATGGGTTAATAAGACAGATCATACAAAAGTTTGGGTTATCATTGTTAATTGAAATCCCAAACTTTTCATCCTGGGTTTATTCCTCAGTGAAAAGTCTGATCTTGACTTCAGTCCCTCGGTTAAAACCACAGAACCTGTGTTTAAACGTCGAGGCCGAGTGTAAACACCGTCCTCCGCGTGAGTTACAAGTCCAAACACAGGTATGACATCTGAACGGGTCCTGACCTTCCCGACCCCCCCGACCCCCGGCACGGACAAACAGCGCCGGCTCTTTGAAACGCCGGCTTCAAAGCCCGGCCCCGTCTGTGGAGGTGTGAATTATGTGGAGCAGCACCACCCACCACCCACCAGCCCTCCGCCCCCCCCGCCCCTGCCTCTCCGTGGCTGCGGCCGGGCGGCTCCGGACCAGATGTCGGCCGGCCCCTAACTCTGGGCGTCAAAGGTCATGGGCTGATGGCGGGGGTCGGGGAGGGCCTCGGCGGTTGAACCAGGCCGTGCAGCACTTCATCAGCCGGAGGTAAACAGGCCGCGCCCTCCTCCGACCTTGTGTGGTTTGAATTAGAGCCGCCCGGGACGGAGGTCCGCTAATTGAATTCTGCCCTCCACTAATAAATAACAGGTGATTGATATTTTTAGGAGGTAATTTGTCCGCTGGTAACATTTCATTGATTGTGTTTACCTTATGCGATACTTTATTTTTACAGCATTATCTTTTATATCTGTTCAGATATTAGCTCCTAACCCGGTTAAGGTCATATTACAATAAAAGTCATGCATCCGTGAAGTGACAGCCGTGCAGCCGACGGAGCAGAATAACATGTTTACATTCCTCTGCATGAGAGCTAATCTGCAACATATGCAAGTTTACTGGGGCACGGACTGAAATATACAAATGTAATATCTTAGAATACTGGAGACACTTGGTAAGAAAACCAGGTTTTAACCCGACAGAGGTTAAAAAAAAAGTTAAATTCATGCAAATTATTAATAGAAAATGCATAATGTGGTTTTTATTGCCGTCAAACACTTTCATTTTAGTATGATTACTCAAAAACTACTCAATGAATTATGATGACACTCGGCTTCTATGATGTGGAAGATGCATTTTATGTTGGTACAGATCCAGGAGAATTACAGGAGGACTCGAGCCTCCGCTGGTTTGAGGAGTCGGACGCAGACAGAAATCAAAGATCTGTCAGTTTTAAACTCCAGTAAACTGTTATTGTGTCAATAACAGCGGGTTGTTGGATCAAATCCCCCAAAATGACCAACACCAACCAGGAGTGTGTTTCTCATTGGTTTCAAAAGACTGATGAACGCGGCTCTCGACCCACAAACCCGTTGGGTCGACATGTGGATTCAGATTTAATAAAAGTTTAAGAACAACTGAGCACTTTAAATCTTTAGAAACACACTGTCCACAGACGCGTGTTAACACACATTGTGTGCTGTGGTCTGCTGAGTGTTGAGATATTTGTGTGTGTGGGAAGGAGTCAAAATAAACGGCGGTGTGGGTGTTCATGCTAATGAAGGAACATCTCATCCAACGCAACAGTGTGTGGCTCGTTTGTGTGTTTTTAATAGTTTCTGGACGACAATTCTGCTCCATGGCACAGAAGAGTAGGTCATATCAGGCTTTAGCTACACACACAGACACACACACACACACACATACATCCTCGTAGGCACAAGATTCACATTGTTTGTTTTTGGTCCTTTTATCCAGATTTGTTGACAACAGAAAAATAATATTCATCATCAGCTGTTTCTTTAAATGCACAGCGAGCGTTGTGTACCGCACGTTGTCGTTTAAAACCGCACTGACAGAAACACACAATGAGCTTTGGAAGCATATTCCTTTACATTGAGTGGAGCTGCTTGAGGGAGGAGACAATAATAGACTCAGATCAATCATCAACCGTCTCATTGAAATGTGAGGAGCGACAGGAGAGAGAGGGAGCAGCAGTGGAACCTTCCTGTTCTGTTCTTCTTCTCGACCTGGTTCCGAGTGCTGCTACAGTTCTGAATCCAAACAGAAGAATGTGGAGGAAATCTATCAGATTTCATTTCATTGTACTGAGTCGATCAGAGCATCTGATTGGAAGGATTGTGGTTGTGTGTGTGTGTGTGTGTGTGTGTGTGTGGACTCAGGACCAGTGGACCTCGTGGGAACCAGAGCTTGGTCCTAATGAGGCTGGTGATCCTCCTCCTGAATGGACCCAGTCACGGAGCTGAACTGTCTAGTTAACTGTGTTTCCTCTGGAACTCTGAGATCATCTGAGGCAAATCTATCAGAGGGTCCCGACAACAGCCCAAAGAAAACGGGAGAAGAACCTTTATGAATCCAAAGATGTGGATAGATATCAGAGAAACTAGTTCAGTGAACGTCTTTCAAAGGAAACATAAAACTTATATCTCAGTTTTTCTATCTCTTATATCGTTTATCACTTTCTTTCTGCTCTTTTAAAAATCAATTTAACATTTAAAATCTGTTCTCCTCTAATTTCAAATAACATTTCACATTTTCTTTTATCTATATTGAATGTGAAACACTTTGAGCTGCATCTCTTGTATGAAAGGTGCTTAACAAATATTATAATTATGATTACTAAGTGTTGTTTCTGAGCTGCTGTTATACAGTTAAGATGTGAAAAGTTAAGTTAAGGTTTTCTCCACACTGAATGTCAGTCCATGCAAAGTCCTGATGAGTTTACAGAAAAAGGATATATGTGTGTGTGTGGGGGGGTGTGTGGGTGTGTGTGTGTGTGTGTCCTCTGCATGTGCAGGCATCTACTTTTATTACATCCCATGTGAGCATGTATATATGTATTTTTACAGTCCGTTACACACATGCACACACATCTGCTCTTGTGCTGACTGATGTGTTTGTGTGTTTTTCTTTGGACTGTATCCTCCAGTGTGTGTGTGTGTGTGTGTGTGTGCTCACGTTTCAGCATCTGTATCCTTCCCCCCTGCGACTCGATGTCCCGCACATGTGTGCTTTTTACACTCCCCCCCCCCCCCCCCCCCGTATCACGAGTGACACACGTATAATCAAACAAATCTCAACTACAGGCCCCAGAATTTATTTCCCACTTATTTTGCCATTTACAGCCGATAACTCCCCGTAAACTCTCAGGGGGGGGGCGGCCGATCCTTCTGCAGGCGTCATAATCAAAAGCCGGCGCTCGGCCCATCCATCTCCGCACTCCATTCAGGGCTAACAACATTACTATTCATCATCAGTATTCACACCTGTCCAAATCCATAACCTCATCCCCGGGAGGGAGGAGAGAGAGGGAGGAGAGAGAGGGAGGAGAGAGAGGGAGGAGAGAGAGGGAGGAGAGAGAGGGAGGAGAGAGAGGGAGGAGAGAGAGGGAGGAGGAGAGAAGAAGTCATCGCCATCTCGCTGGGAAAGAGAAGAATCCAATTCCACTCCGCCTGCATTTCCTAGATCCATTTGTCATACATCAAGCAGACAAGTGAACTCCCCCCGCTCGTTGCACGCCAGACCCCCCCCCCCCCCCCCTCGCTCACTGTCACTCCTGTCTGTCCGCAACCAAAACTCATTTCCTCTGCTCGTGTATGAGTGGAAAAAAATAGAAAAACGAAAGTATGCACGAAATCGCAGGAGAAGTTGGCCCCCCGCCCTGGTGAACACTTCTCAAGGAATTCCCTGAATGTGGGAGTGGACCTGCAGATGTTGGAGAGCCGTGGCCCCTGAACCCCCCCCCCCCCCCAACCCACTCCCAGATGGCCCCCTCCGCCCATCCCATGTTTCCCATTTGCCTTTGTGTTTTGTGATGTGAATGCACAAACTGATGCAGGAAGACACACACACACACACACACAAAGACACACACAAAGGCACTCAGGCAGCTGGGCATGCACCCTTGCACACACACTTGCACACACACACACACTCTTGGATACTCTTACATATATTCTCCTTCTCTTCATGTGTGTTCGTGTCTGGTGCAGGTAAATAATTACCTCTGTGCTGTGTTACTGTCATCAATATGCACACAAAAAAGGACACACATGCATGTAACTCACAGTGCATGTACACAAACTACAGTCTGCTGTATGCACACTCACACACACACACTGACACACACAGGCTGCTGCTGCAAACCATTACAGTACTTGCATGCGTACACCCACACATGCTGACACATGCATACACACAAATAAACTCCCTCCCTCATTGCACACTTGCTGACACACATGTGACACACATACAGACACAGAAACACACACACACCGACACACACACACAGTACTTGGACATCCCAGGGCCTGGACCCTCTGTTTTTCCATTACAGAGTCTGGCAGCAGAACAGTTCAGCACCAGTAGAAACATTAGCAGCAGTGGGAGACAGAGCTGATGGCCGAGCTCATAAAATCCTGATCCACAGACTCACCAAAACACACACACAAACACACATAGACACACATAGACACACATAGACACACATAGACACACACAAACACACAAAGTAATATGTTGTGCAGGTTTTGGGAAAGTTTCTTTAATTCCAGCCAAATAAAACTGGAATATAATCAGGATTTCAGGTCTTGATTATATTTCCGATGGCAGGTCACAGCTCCTCACATGTCTCCTGAACCACGTGGACGCATTCAAACCCTCTCTGTCTGTGACTTGTCTGTTAAACTGGTGCAGGGGCTGTTTTAAACCTGCCTGTTTGGAATGGACGGTGGTGTCACTGTCCATATCGTGGACATATTATAATGCTCATAACCAAACCTTCATCTGATAGCAGCTCAAGTCCTCCCTGAAGGAAAGTCACTGTTACGGTGAATTCTTCATGCTCAGCAGAACTTTAGTCAAAGTGCAGTGAAAGTGTGACATCAACACAACTCTGTCTGTGAACCAGGGAACAGCAGCACAGACATTCAGAGACGAGGACGAGCAAAACAAAGACGATCTGTGACTTGTGTCTTATTACACAACCCACGCTGACAATCTTTCTGATTGGCCAATTACACAAGCCTCCCTGAAAGCAGCATTTATAGAATCGGAGCTGGGATCCAGGGAACCAGCTGTCTCCCTGATCCCCTCTCCCAGTTTGGTGCTGGACCGGACCTGGAACAGCATCCCACTGCATTCACACACACACACACACACACCGCAGGCAACCAGAGTCAATAAGCTACACACATTGCACACAGCCGACACGTGGACTCGCTTACACCAAGTGCTGAATTGATAAATCGAATCATTTCACGTGTTCTTGCTTATTGCATAAACACTCCTGTGGGTTTCGGGGCAGTTACCAATTACAAGAAATGGGATTCCCAATCTCCGTGGTTTGTTTTCCCCCTTCGCCGAGTTTCCTGTCAGACTCCACCGTGGGAGTCGTTCATCAACGTCCGAGCAATATAGAAAAAGTTTGTTGTGTTTGTTGCGGTGACTTTTCTGCTGGTGTGTTGAGCAGTGAAGTGTGAACGTCAGAGTCGTGTCAGTGAAATGATTTTAATCTTTAATTCTCTAATGAAGCTGCAGCTCCATCGAATCGTCTCTTCCTTCTCTCCAGAAATATCTTCATCACAATTAGGCCGGGCAGACGGTGCAGTTTGCCAACACTCAACAGTCCTCTTCAATTTAATCGAGCTGCATCAAATTACACACTCACACTAATGGATATGAGTCCCATAAATGTGCTGCGTTGTTCTTCACCAAAATCCCCCCCCCCCCCCCCCTTGTCCGAATCCACGCCAAAGTGTGATGGCTCCCTTCTCAACCCAAACACCCTCCTTCCATAAAGTCTTGTGGAAATCAGTTGTGTAGTTTGTGTGTAATCCTGCTGACAAACAAGTGGACAGAGGTCAACACGAGTTTATTATTACCACGTAATTACCTCTATGTCCTGATCCCCAGAGGATGGATCAATACGACATATTTATTCCTCAACAAACATCAGACCAGCTCGTGACATTCCTGGTCCCCTGAGGCTGAATTCTAATAAAATAAGGGCATCTGAGTAAATCCTCACATGATCCTTGTACCAGTTTTCATCTCGGGCTCGAATTGCAAAACGCTAGTAAGCTAACATGCTAACATGCTAAATTCTGATGTCAATATGCATGTGAGATAGCATTTAGCTAGTTCATACGTTAACTCTCTGCACAGGTTGGTGCTGCAGAGGTTTGGGATCATTACTCTTTATTATGGGATAGCCTGTGATGCACCGGAGACATTTAGTGTCTGTGTCAGAACTTTCCAAATCTACATAAACACTTTTTTAGGGGTAAATCATCAGAATAATACAAAGAAAACCTCAGAAAATGCAAATAAAAAGTATAGATTGTGATTCACAGCAGAAAGAAATCCATCATTGCTCATTAAGAATCGTTTGTGATCTCCGCCCAGATTGCTGTGACTCCTCGTTAGCAGGTATTTATTTCCGATGCAGCGTCTCTCTCCTGAATCCACGCCGCTCCTCATTCCATCACCATGACATCCGGCGCCGCCTCCGCAGACAGCATCTCCATGGTGATCCCCGGTAATGAGTCAGCGTGCCACGACACAATCAGCCGCTCGCTCGTTAGCGCTTATTTATAAACCAGCGCAGAGTGTGGCACCGCCCCGGCTGGCAGGTCCTCAGGCCCGGTCCGAAGCGGCAGCCGGTAATGAACAACACACCGCTGAGGGAACAAGGTCACGTTATTACCTCTCTGGACAAACACCGGGTGAGAAGCAGCCGGTGAAGCCAGGCAGCGCATATGAGTTTTATTTTTAAACTTTAATAACAGTTGTTTTTTTAATATATTTATATATATATATATATATATATATGTTTGACATTATTATAAGTTTATTTAATATATGAAGAGCTGATTTAGTTTATATCTGTATCCGTCTACAGAGACTGAAGCTTTTCCCTCCACTGCATAAAATATACGTGGAAACAGAAGATGCGATTTGAGCCGCGCAGAAATATGAGAAATGGACAATTGAGGTTAAACTTAAGTATTCTATGATTCTAATTCACTTTATTTTGAAAGGGGAAACATAACATTACCCTGATCTGTCCAAAGTGCGTGGAAACACCTGTGCAGCTGGGCCACAGGGAATGTTTTGTTTGGAGGAACCTCCCTGACCTTTACAGATCCACTGATCTCAACCTCATGGAGTGAGACCTCATCTCCGAACGGGAGCAGGTCCCTGCAGCCGGGTTCTGAACTCCTAGAAAGATTTCTGTATCTGTGACTGCGTCTGACCGGAGAATCTCCTGCTTCAAAGGAGAAAGACTCACTCAAGAAGAAAGCCTGGACTCCTTCTTGCAGACATTCTGTTGAGTTCACGTCTGGAACAGAACTCTTTAACAGAGCTGCTCCTGTTTCTATAACATAACTCAAAAATCCAACGCACCGTGAAAATGATATACCAGAGGGAGGGCAAGTATTGTTTGTGAAATCAAATCTCCGGCCCCCTGCGCCGTAACTTTACGATAATGGAAATTGTCAGAGGTTTGTAAACAGGGACGATGGAGCTCTGTGATGCCACTTGTGTTTCTGCATCCCCCCCCCACCTCTAAACAATCAGCCGGGGTAATGAAAATGATAATGGTAATCTTTACAGGCCACCATGCCAGCCCAAGACACCGGCGACCCCCGACACTGATTTAATTAGCTTTCCTCTCCTTCTCCCCCTGCCTGTCTCTCCTCCGCGTCGACCCTATAAACTATTAATGGCCACTTAGGCAATTTAGCTTGATCACTCAAACCAGTCGGCTCGCCTGGAAATGTTTGAGGAGATTAGCAGGAGGGGAAAAAACGCTCGCCTGCAAAAAAAAAATGTGAATAAACCACATTGGGTTGGAGGAGGGAGGTGGGTGATTAATCTCCATCAAAACAGCTTTATAATGGTGTGTGCAGGAGAGGAGGGGATCAGGGTTCCTCTCCTCTGCTATGTGATGATTCCTCTCGTGCTCGGCAGCGAGGCTCACGGGCTGAACGCGGTCGGTGATACGGTTGTTGTGCCGCGGTAATCACGTTTGATTCGAGGCAGCAAACCACAGAGAGGTCCAGAGGAATGTTATTTATAACACTGATACTCCCCAACATGTGTGATTCATATGTTCAACTTTTAATCTCCATTTCAACGGCCATCAATCAGAAGAACAGGCCTCGCTCACAGAACCATCAATAGTCGATCAAAGGTGACTGATGGGGAGCGTGTCGGTTCCCAGACGTTCCGGGAATCGGAGCAGACGGTGTTCCGGTTACAGACCCACTCTCTCGCTCCTTAGAAAAACTGTGATCATCTATCGTCCGTGTCACGTCGCCCCCTCTGGACGCGTCCCGTGAGACAGGGAGGGACTCAGTCTGTCCCGTCCTGTGGCTGCAGGAGGAGCGCATGGCCGCCGTCTTCCTCACCAGAGCACAGGAAGGAGAGAAACAGAGCGAGGGCGGTTTGACCAGCACGACATGGAGACGCTGAAGTCGCATGTGAGAGGTTCAACTTGTGAAATGTGATTTAAAACCTCTTTCTGTGAGACTAAGACAACAAGAAGGAGTAGTTACAGATGGGAGGCTGACTTTTATACATAATTAAATACGATTTAATGGATCTGACTTGGCACGAGGGAGAGAGTAAGAAGATATACTTCATCTTATTTCAGATGGAGGTAATTAACAATAAGACACAGGACCAGAGAGCAGCACCGGCCACAACTTTATATCCTCACCCGTCTGAGTCTGAGAGAAAACTCACCAAACCCACAGGAATTCAGGTTTTTGTGTCTGATCCCGACAAAGTTTCACCAACATGAACACAGATTTAATTTCCTAAATATTTGTTGGAACCTGTCTCGACTCGTTTGAAACTGCAGGGACGCATCGGGGTCCGACAGGCTCGGGTCAGATATCCTCACATTATTATTCATATCATATAAAAGGACAGGAACTTAGTGTCAGAGGATCCTGCACATTTAAGACAATGGAACTGGATGATTGAGACAGGAAGTCCATCCTGTGCACATTCATTTATCTGCACTTTCCTCACGGCCATAAATTACTGTCACGTTTCCTCTGTAGATGTTGTAACTCACTGATTTCCTCACATTACATAAAAGTATTAGTAGATGAGAACGATCAGAGTGTGGATCAGCCCGATGTTCCCTCGTGGCTCCACCGTGCAGCACAGTGACTCACCGTCACTGATCTGAGGCCTCGGGCCTGAAGGATCTGCAGGTTTCCTGCTCTGACTTTTATGTAGATGCAGAATCGATGTGACGACAGCAACACATTCCTTTCAGACCGGACCGGTGAACTGCTCAATTGAAAACAGATCCTTTTTTTTTTTGCCATTTCTGCCAAAGGACAAATACATATACGTGCAACCCGAGTAATGGACGAGCAATGTTCCCATGTGCCGCGTGCTTGACTTCCTTCTGCAGCTCTAACGGTTATCAACATGCACGTGAGTCACCGTGAGTCGATAGAAGTGAAGGATGCTGTTGGAATCGGCTGTTTTTGCTTTTTGCAGAAAGAAAAACATGTATTTTTGATTCATATTGATGTTTTTTTATGTTTCACTTTTAAAAAAAGGGCACAAATATGAAAATTCCCTGGACACATGAGAGTCTAAATATATCCACAGATTGTTTTCATTATTTTGTTCCTAATCAACTTCTGTCCTCGTCCAGCTCGGCCTCGGCCTCCCGGAGAAATTCATCCTGACTGTTTTCTCCTTCGTCTCCTCGGGCAGTTTCTGCTAATTCAATCAATACCATCAATTTCAATGTTTACCCGTCTGTGTTCAGCTCTGGTTTCAATCCAATACGTCCAGAATTAGGACAACACACCCCTTTGTCGTTGAGTTAACATTTATGGATGCCACATTGGGTTCTTCACGGTGTTTGTTAAGAGGACCTCGAGATTTGTGCACAATCGTTCATTATTAAATGACAACGAGGACCAAGTTTTGTTTATTTTAATAAAACTGATCTTTTCTGGATCGTTCTCATGTACGAGCGTCAGGAGCAAATCTAATCCTGTCATATAATTGAATCGTTTGTGTGAGCGGCTTAAAATATCATTTAATGGAGAGTTATGGTGTTTTAGCTTTATCAGTGATGTAAAAAATATTTCTACAACGATTCACAATCAAACACAACATAATAATCATAACACATATCGCTGCGACTCTGTTTAAAAGCACTCACCCGCGCAGCATGCGTGCAAAATGCTAATGGGCTAGTTTTGAATCCATTAACATGGTGACCTCCACAGAGTGATGTGCCTGGGGATATTAGCAGCAGGCCATTTGACAATAATGGGACCTTTAATCTGAGCCTCCACCCAACACATGAATGACATTTCCCAGCCAGTGTTCCCATTCACAAACAGCAGGGGACCAATCACTGAGAGGTTGGGTTCAATTAGACGGCGAGAAGCCACATCTGTCGAGGGCGAGGGAGTTCTCTGCTTTAAGGGGGAACGTGAGGAGCGAGCCCGTTTCCTCCAAGCTCCGGTCACTGAGGCCGAATCGGATCTTTCACTTTATGGAAGATTTAAACAGAAACTAATTAGACAAAGAGCTTCTACGGATACTTGAGGTGTAGCTCCGCCCCCAACGTGTGGCTCCTCTTCAGGACGCAGTGCTTGGAGGCGGGGCTAAGACACAGGGCAACAGCCTCCCCTCCCCACACCGTGAACACGAACACGTATGACCTACAGACTACTTCCCCGGCATGGGATCAATAAATTAAGATTAAAAAGTCCTTTATTAGTCCCACAACTGGTAAATATGCTAAGTCACAGCTGCAGAAAGACGTCACATAGGTAAAGTTTCTTATTTAGATTAGATTCAACTTTATTGTCATTGCACAGTACAAGTACTTATACAACGAAATGCAGTTTAGCATCAAACCAGAAGTACAAAAAAAGGCAGTAAAAGAGTATTGTGCATATTTAAAGTGGAAATGTAAATATATATAAGAAATGTACATTAAAAAAAAAATAGGAATAGTGCAGTATTAAGAGGTATTGTATGATATAAGAACGATGAATACACTATGAGCTAGATAAATATATATAAATATGAATACACTATAGGCAGGATAATACAGTAGTAAAACATCTTGTGGCTTCCCACTCACGAGAGGTCACAGATAGATATGATCAACTGTCGCAGCTACAGGTTTTATTCTTTTACTCCAACACAAAGAGAGAAAGACACAAAAAAAGAGGACAAGATGTGTTATCATCTGATCTCGTAACCTTGTATTGTGTTCTCTCTCCTGGAGTCGTAGAGATCTGTCCTGCACACAAGGCACAGAGGCTTAAAATAACATGTGACATCAGGCTGAATGCACAGAAACATGTTGCTCATGTGGGTTCGGACCCATCACACAGGCACAGGGAGGTTCCCACCTCGCATGACACAGTTAGACGATGTGCTGCGTGTCCACGATCACGGGATGGGATCGGACCAAACAACCCGATCTTATGATGCATTCCACAGATTTCATGTGTGAGACAGAAGCTGCAGTGTGTGGAGGCTGAGCTGAGTGAAGGTCAATGACACGCTGCAGTTCTGATCTCTGAGTGATGGGACCAATCCAATTTATATTAAAAATCAAGAAACTGTGGAATAAAACATCTGTTTTCACTCTGTCAGCAAATCGTGGACCAGAGAAACACAAATAACATTTTGAGTTTGGTTTCAACATTTCAAATTAGTGAAACAATTTTTTTGTGTAGCTTTTTCACAGCTCAGAACTCGTTTTCCAGCTTGAATTTTAAAAACAACAAGAGGCAGGAAGTGGGAAGGAAGGACAATGCTGCCCAGTTAGCAGGTTTATACCCTCAGCTTATAATATATTTATGATTATTGTTATTATTTATATTCTTTAAAAGCATCTTTGCTCAAACACACCACAGCAAATTCCTTGTGTGTGTAAAGCCACTTGGCAGTAAACCCAGATTCTGATTCAATCTGACTTTTCACCTTCAGATTTTTATATTTTTTATTATTTTTTTATATGTCTTTGGTCGTCAGATCCTGAATAACATCTGTCCAGCTCCCGTGTCCTGACCGTGTGTAAAGGTCGTTCAGGGACCAGAAGACAGTTTGGCCTCGAGACACCTTCTGTTTCAAACTTACAGAACAATTCAAGATGTTTTTTTAAAGGAAACATAATTCCTGAGTTTTTGTTTTGATGGCTCCTGTTGCTCGAGCTGACATTTTCAAATAACTTTGAATTCTTGCTGCAGGTTATGTGAGAGCATGAGCGCTGAGCCTGAACGTCTCTGTTACCAATAACCCAAACAACCAAATACAGAAAGCAAAAAGCTCTGGTACAGTTAGACGTCTCTCTCCTGTTGAATTCACAGAGGAGTAGAATCCAAGGGTTGTCTTTAAAAAACGTTATTACCCAAAGAAACCAACACTAGAAAAGGAAAAAGACCCAAAAGGTATGAAATGATGTGAAAAAAGTGAAATGATGGCAGGTACATGATGATTGCTGTAAATGTACAACAACCTTTTTTTTAAATAAACATTATACATTAAAGCACATGAGGAGCGAGTGTCACTTCCTGCAGAAGTCGATAAAAGGAAAAGTCACCAGATCCATTTGTTGGTTTATGGAAAATATTCTCCAGCGTTATGATTCACAGGAGAACCACGTCATCACATGCTTTCTGTTTTTTAAAATGGTCTGTTCTTCTTTGCATTTAAAGTGAACTCCCACTGTTTCTGCTTTACGTCTTCACTTCCTTCTTATCTTCCTTTGACTGGCTCGTTATTTTCTTCTTTGTTTCCTCCCACTACTTTCTCCCAGTGTCTGTACTGGTCCCTTTGCATCAGTGTGTGTGATTCATATTCACAGGAAGTGGTTTTCATCTCTGTTTGTTTGCAGGAATACACTAAAAACACCAAACCAGTTTCCATGAGATCTTGTGGAGGGTTGTGTCAGGACCCAGATCACTTGTTTAATCTTAGCAGGATGATTCATTTATGGATCTTGATAAAATAACTCAGACATATTTAGGGGCTTGATATTTCTGTGTTTGAAATTAGGTTCAGATCCAATTGAAAATCTGTGGTTTCATGAGGGGCCTGTCGGGCCTCGGTGGAGGTTTGTCCTCCGCTGACTTCCCTTCTCCTTCCCACACAGAGTCTGTTCAATTAAAATCTCTTTATTTAGGATTTTTTCCGAAACTGTATTAAATTCAAACCCCCGACACAGATTCAATCCTGTTGTTCTGACCTCGTGGTCCCTGATGTCCACAGATCTTCCCTCAGACGACTGTCCCTCCATCAAACCCAGTCACTTAGGCCTTTATGTAAAACAGGTTCGATACCGCAGCCTCATGCACTCGGTCTTTACTGAAAAACACGTGGCCGTCACCATGTAACCGAGAGGCTGCTGTTGATTACAAAATCCATGAAGAGAAGCATTTCTCCCGCCTGCGTCTGAACCCGTATCGATCGGACCAGGGACTATTTGTTTGAAATGATCGAGATGATTACACGCCGCCGATCATGCCTGGTATTGCATGTGGTGTGATTTATGGATAATCCATCAGCTTACATGTTTTTACAAGATAATGTTGGATTTGGGAAGCCCCCCCCACCCCCCACCCCCCACCCTCCCCACACCCCACCCCCTCGTATTGGCAAGAGGAGAAGAGGGGGGGTGGAGCTCTCCGTGGAAATTTATGTACGGCCCAATGATTGCATTTTCAAACAGCCGACGAATGTCCCCGTTCATTTCTCAAAGCGGCTGGACTCCCAGATGCATTATTCTGGCCATAAACAAATAAAACGCCCCATAGAGTAGTTTGCTAAATGAGCTGGATTCCCATTAGGAAATAGCCTCCCAGCCACGAACATCCAGTTGTGTTATGGACTTAATGTGACAATAGATCACACAACGCAGAGGAGCTACACCTGCTTCTGCCAAATCTACACATCCACAGTGTTCACACACTGTGGTTCTGCTCTCTCGCCTCGTGAGCGATCACTTTTCCTGCTCAGCCTGTAACACCAGAGGATAGATCTCCTGAGTATAATCATGTGCTACCACTAGAGGGTGCACCACAGATCGCAAACAAACACCTGGTGGCATCGCAGGCGGTTTAGCAAAGGGTTCAAAAGGGATTCGACATCATTATGGATGTTGGGTGAGGCACTGAAATCGCGGATTTCATGATAACGGTGAGTATCTGCCCTGCACTGCCCCTAGAGTCCATGTGCATATTGCATCTTGCACAGGCGACATTAATTTCTGAGGATTTCGAACAATTTGCTGCAAAACAAATGTGAGATCTTTGAGGCAGCCATGATGGTTGGATATACGTTTTCATTAGAACCAAGTATATCTCCAACACGGGAACAGACCTAAATCTTATTGAAAGTTACAAAAACAAAGTATATACGTATTAATTCATTTTCATTTTTACACGGCATTGTTATCGCAAAATAAGCAAGAAATTCAATTTTACATTTTTTACACAAGTGAGCTTCAGATGGTGGGTGGAGTTTGGATTCAGACGTGGGAAAAGTATTGTTCATATTTGTTCAATCATTAGAGCTTGAATGATTTTTTGTTTAGTTTCAGATCTCATTGTTTTTAATTGCTGCTTCTGCTCAGTCTTTACATTCTAGAGTTTCTACTTCCTTGCTTCTCACTGGGAAACCAGTACTTGGTCTCATTCCCTCTCAGGTACCTTGAGTCTCTCTCAGACAACAACTGGTATAAAGTAGAATCAATCTAAATGCAAAGTTCTTATTCTCAACTCTACATGGACGTAGCAGCTTCTCCTTCACAACTCACTCGTAGAGTTGCTCCGTCATTGTGGAAATCCTCCGGCTTTTACGAGGCGGAGGCACGAGTCGTACTGGTCACTCACTGGAAACCAGTTGCCGGGCTAATGCTCTTTAAAGCTGAAAAGCAAAGAGCCACTTCCTCTGGTAAACTCCTGAGTGGCGATGATGACGCACCAATTAGCCTGACTCATTAGCTTTCGGAGAGCATTAGAAAATAAAGCTGCGGCAGGATGGACTTCGCTCTGAGTGTTTTTGCATTATTGATCGAGAATTAATGGCGGAAGCAGCTGTCATTAAAAGGCTAAAGGGATGAGTCCAGAAAACCATAGTAATGGCAATCTGGGCCATTTGAGAGTCAGCTGGAAGACTGTTAACCACTTAAGGGCTGGAGCGGAGCAGGAGGCGGAGAAACACCGGGCTGGAAAGAGCCGCGGCTGACGGGACGCAAACCGGATTCACTGTGTGGACGGAGCGTTTCTCCACCGTGCACATCTCACCGCTTTCTTTAGTTATCACACATTAATGGAGCTGAAACTCACCGCGGTACTTTTATTATGAGTTCTGCAAACCGTTAAAAGAATCCTTCATATCCCTGGCAGCAGGAGGAGGTGATTTAATGACGGACTGAACGTCCAGACCCCCCCGCTGAAGACACGGCAGCCAGAGAGTTTGCTCTTGGAAGCCTTGGCGGTCGTGACAGGAGCCGCTGGGATTATCAAACAATGGGCTTCTTGGCTCAGACGCGAAAAAGCTCCTTCTCCTGCCGAGCGGCCCCCGGCCCCCGGGTGGAGGGGCCCGTATCGCATTGTTTCACAACAAGGCTTAGTGTGTCCCTGTAGGTGTCCAACATGAAGTTCATGTCCTAAAGTGACCGATCGAAGTACTCACAGTCCTTTATTATGAAGTCTTACTGTGAATACTTCTTTATTCATACATTTATTGTATATAATGGAGTGATTTCAATTATCTGGTATTACTGCTTTTCCTTTTAGAAATGAAATCTAAACATTTCCTCCGCCTCTTCGTGTGAAACCTTTAAAACAACTTCTGACTGAACTCTTTGTCTCCTTTACTGTAAACACTGGAGGATCAGGTCTGTAATCTGTCTGTGGATAAAACATGACTCAAATAATCCCCCTCAGCCCGGTGGTATAATCCAGAGAGTCACAGAAGGTACATTTTTATTTACAAGTCATAGTCTCCACTGCATAACTGTGTGTGTACTATTTCCTTTGCCAAAGATAAATATGTTCATCAGTTTATGATTCTCTGTGATGTCACGTTCTGATAAAACTCTACCTTCTTTGTAAAGTAACAAGCCACTAATGAATCCAGTGTCCATCACCTTGTACAGGTCTATTAAAAACTCCTCTGCAGAATCAAACCTCCGGACTCTGAGTGTTGCTCATTAACCGTCACCCCCCCCCCCCCCACCCCCCCCCCCCCACCCCCCCCCCCCCCGTCACTCCTCCTTCGGGCTCAGAACTCAGACGTGTTTTTGTCTCTGTCAACAGATCAGCTTTACAACACGTCGCCCACGCATGTGCTGAACCGTTCATTGCCCAACGAGGTCATAGGGGAGTGCTGGAAGTCAGGTATGCATTACCTGTGTGTGTGTGTGTGAGTGTGTGTGTGTGTGAGTTTGTGTTGTTTCAAAGTGTTCACAGTGAGATGGAGGCTCGGCCCCATTGAGAAACAGAACAGGCATGTACCTGCAGAGGGGGCGGAGTCAGCAGGCGGTGGTATGCTCTGTAGTAAGCTTCAGTTATAGTTCACCTGTAAGGACACGCTCACACACACACACACACACAGGTCAGTGCATGCACACAAAAACACATGATCACACACACTTTCCGGGATAACAGGGTGACTTTACACAGTGTCCTGCTGCAGACAGGTTCATGCTCTCACACACACACACAGACACACACACACACACACACATACACACCTTCCTTTCCACACCAGTGGTAAACAAACAAAAGCTTTTACAGCTTCTGCATTGCTGAGATTTTCTCGTGCATTCCAGAGTCGTGGCTGTCATTTACTCCTCCGTAATTACCCAGCTGGCCGAGGATCCAGAGCTGTCATCTGCTCTGTTTGTGAAGGAAGAGCAGCAGGTAACACGATGAGACAATAACAAACTCACGAATGAGAAGTCACCTCAGATACCCACTCTAATAACAACAGTACATGATGTGTTTGTGGGCCTGCGTGTCTGTCAGTTCCAAACACGAGTTCGAACACATTTGTGTAATAACGTTTGACATTTAAATATAAACAAATGTACAGAGAGACATGTGGCGCCCGTCAGACTCCTGGCGTTCTGGAAAGCATCGGTTCATTCTGGGCTAAAGGTCGATTCTCTCCACAGATCATTTCAGGTACGATTAACTTTCGGATTTTTGCCTTAAAAATCACAGTTTTCTATTTGTGGCGAACGTCCACGCCCCCGCGCTGTATCCAGGAAGTGACGGACCTAAACCCTGGCTGTGAGTCGCACGTGATTGGCCGGTGGGGCACAGGGCGAGGCTCCGGAGCTGTACGGCGCTCTTGACCCGGACCAGAAAGCCGACCTGGTTTTGCCTGAGGCCGGTGATTCAGCCGAGGTTTGCTGCTGCTGTCACTGTAGAAAAAGGTGGTGGAGAAGCTGTAATGGAGGAACCACATGCTACGTAGAAGCTGAATGAATGTTACAGGGTCAATCTTTTTCTTTTCATCACCATTAAAAAGCTGGATATTGAAACGACAGCCGGGCAGAGAGTGACGTCTCAGGGAGGAGATGAAGGATCACTGAGTCGTCTTCAAACCTTTGACTCTTTCACGTCTCCATGCCGCTGCCGGTTCTCTTCCTCTGTTCGTCACTCTAAGGAAAATAAGAAAAACCTCTTTCACATTGAACAAAACAAGATGAAATCCTCAAATGGAAAATCTTAGACTGTTCAAGGATTCAAGGATTCAAGGATTCAAGGATTCAAGGACTCAGGTTGATTAATAATGCGAAGTTTCTCTAAACACAGTTGAAAACATCTCAGTGAACAGACAGAGACCTGAGAGAGGAGCCTGCACTTTAATTTAAACACATCCGATCAGTCTTAATAACCATCATCTGTATTCTGTCTGTCCAGCGTGCTCACAGCTCTTTAGTGCTTTGCTTTGTCCTTTCATTTGTTTAGTGCACACAAAGACAAACCCACACACACACACATCTATTCTCACTCACATTAAGTACCTGGACTCAGCCACTGACACAGATAATGAGACGTGTCGTTCAGACGCTCGTTCGTCCACACACCTCCAGCCAGTCACAGTGTGTGATCACTCCATGACGTCCTCACTTCTCACTCCCACTCGTGACACACAAACAAACACACAACTGACATGATGCCTCCCTGAGGGGAACCCACAGAGGTTGTCCTGCCTCCAGCTTGAGTCCTGACCCTCAGAGGACGAGACAGAATGTCCCAGAGTTCCTCCAAACGACCTCAACTCCCAACATCCAACTCCCCGACTGCTCCTCATAAAGCAACACACATCTCCTCATGTCCTCCTCCACCTTCCTTGTCTCCTAATTTACCCCCCAGCCCCTCACCTCACCTCCTCCTCCACCCATCACTTATCCCTGATATCTCCAGAACCCCCCCACCCAGCCTGATCCCGGACCAGCGGGTGCACCGTCCAATCAATTAGTTCATGTTCTGTAATGACAGCAGCTGCGGCCTGGTGGGGCTTCTTCAGGTTTAAGAGTTTTTTACAGCCTGTGAAGAATCTCCCGTTCATTCGCCCCGGGGAGGGGTAGGTGGTGGAGGCCTGCACATCATCCGTCTCTGGGCTTTTATTTTTTTACAGCATCTGGTCCGTGTCAGAGGCGACTGGTCACCAGGGGAGGGAGGGGAGAGGGAGGGAGGGAGGGAGGGAGAGAGGGAGGGAGGGAGGGAGGGAGGGAGGAGGCGAAACGGGAAAACAAGGCCAGAATTTAAATTTCCCCTCTCATAAAACCACATAAATAAAAGTGGGCGTCTCTGGAGGGAAGTGAACCACAACAAACCAGAGTGGATTAAAAGCATCAGGAGCAAAGTGTGAATCCCAATCAGGATCAATGTTAATGTGATAATCAGAATGATGTCATCAACGCTTCATCTAAACCACGTGATTTCAATGATCGGTTGATTTTAATAAACTGTGGATTGTGTCTCGAACGTCATTGGTTGTTAAGTATTTTATGATGTGATAATGTTTGATGTGGAGGAATTTCTGGATCAATACACAGATTGCCTCTCTCTCTCTCTCTCTCTCTCTCGTCCCGTTATTTGCGGAGATATCTTGGAAATTGTTATTTTTCGGGCCGTGTTTTAATTTCGACCTCGGCCGTTCACCGATCGGTTCTGGAGTCGAGTGAAACCCCCGAGTGCCCGGCGTCCTGCGGGGGAAATAAAGTCAAGTGCTTTCTTGTGTGTTTGTTGGTCTAAACTGCTGATGTTGGTGCAGATTGTGCGTTTTATCACTCAACAGAATAACACACATTTATATTTAACCACACTCCTTCTTGCTCCTGCAGCTCATGTATTTCATTCTACTTGCTCTTTGGACTTTTACCGGAAAATCTACATTATTTAATTTGTGTACTGCCGCTCCATTTCTGAGATGACGTTTGATATTCTTGCATTTCTACATTCATTTGTTTATTTTTCATGTATTGTCTCATACATTTAGCAGTCCTTACACGAGAGTCATGATCTGCAGATTGTAAGAGAATATAAAAAGCTATAATCTGGATCTGCTCTGTGAGACCAGACAATTTTCTAAAGTGTTTTTCTTTTCTCTCGTCTCTGCAGGAGCCAACACACACATCTGAACTCCGGTCACAGCAGTAGGACATTCTCCCATTTTCACCATCTTCAGCTCCTCTCTGTCATCCTGCCGCTGTGGAGATGGGTTGATCCATCATGCACACACACGTGCACTCACAAATAGACAACACACACACACACAAACACACACACGCGTGCAGACTCGCCCACAAGAATGTCATTCCAGAGATAGCTTGATCCATCACAGATGCTCCTACACATGCAGACAACACATGGTGCACATACTGAGCGCACACACATACTGAGCGCACACACACTTGCCCACATGTGTGTCATTCCAGCATCTCTATCTTCACTCATACATTCTGAGTTACTCTGAGACAAACACACACACACACACACACACACACACACACACACAGAGGCAGTGTGGATATTAGCAGGTAATTGGACAGTGTGTCAGCTGGGGGGGGAGGGGGGGGGTTATGAGTCAGATTCATCTCCAGCTTCTCAGCCGTCATGGCGACTCTCGATCAACGCTCTGGAACAAAGTGACACTGATGTGAGAGAAATGGATTTATTCTCTCAGAGATTGTCAGACTTGTTGAGCTTCAGCGTCTGTCATCGTAATATGAAAACAAACGAATATATATTAAAAATCAAACTCATAAATTGGAATAATTAAGTTTCTAGTTTCTGATGTTTCAAGAGCCAACCTGCAGGATCCTCATGTTCTGGTAGAAAACAGATATTTCAGGTAAAATCTACTTCTCTCTGCTGCAGTTTCCATCAGATTATTATACTGTGGATTAAATAAACCAAAATGTATCTGATGGTGTTTTTCCATTTAAATGGAAATATTCTACAATTTTCATATTATTGTATTAGTTCAAAAATTCCATGAGATAAACATAACGTATATCAGATAATCTGATAATTCAAAGGGATTTTTTTAAATTCCCACATTGTTTTCCAGATTAACAATCAAATGAATGAAACTACAGGACCTGGCTGCAGGTGAGGTACAGTTGACAAATATCTTTTTCAGTTTCATTTATTTCATTTGATTCTGGGTCAACCAGAAATCCACACATCCAACATGCTGCCTCCACTTCAAACTAACAAATGGAATCTTCTTGAAGAAGAGACCTGATCTGAAGACGTCAGACACAAATCAGAGCCGACAGGAGGATCATTACACCTGATCCCAGATGTTGACCTGGATTAAAAGACCATAAACACCAGCAGCAGCCAGATTAACCTCCAACTCAGAGTCTGCGCCGACAAACAAGGACCCGAACGGGAAGAATTTGGACTCGACCTGACCTCCCTTGTAAATCATGGTGGTTATTTGCAGCCTGGCGGGACCGACACGGCCTCCAGCATCAACACGTTCTCTGCAGCTCATATTCGAAGCCTGGTGAATAATTATGTTTGTGAGCAGGAGGATCCGGCTGGTTTCTGCTTCTTCCAAATTCTTGTCTCTGTATTTGGAAGCTTCCAAAAGGAGAATCTGCCGGGGAGCAGATACGAGGGGGGGGGGGGGGCTGAACAGCCTGCTGGAGGCTGGATTCTCCTCAGCTACTCTGTTCTCATGAGGCCACTCACCCACTCTTTAAACGCTCCACACACACACACACACACACAACGCACCTATTTCATTTTTCATTTTCAGCAATTTTCTGAGGCTTTGCAGTGATATTGATATAAAAAAAAGGCCTCAGGCTCCTGAGCTTAGGCCGGGGGGGGAGGCACCGAGGCAGAGCGGCGAGGAGCTCGGTGCTCAGCCTCCAGAAGAAGAAAAATATATATTACAAGGTCCTGTCTTGATGCCAGGAGGGGACACGGTGGCAGACGTGTGTTTGAACGTGTGCTCGGGCGCCGCAGGTTCGACTTCATGTAGAGCTGTTGTGATTGGCCGTCGAAAGTGACCCCCCCACCACGGTCAATCACAATTTGTTTATGAATATGGCGTCCTGAGAGGTGGGGGCTCCCGCGGAGAATATTGATGTAGAAGTGTGGCGGTGGTTTTCTCCGGCTCGTCAGTGCAGCCGGCACGAGCTGGATGTTTTCTTTATGATAACCATGAGACAGGATGTGATCAGACTACAGAACCTGCACAGCGTGATGGATTACTGCCGTGTCAGCTCTGCCTCATTAGACCTCCCACAGAGCAGCCAGGAGGTAAATCAGCACCGGACGATGCAAGTGGTGGAAAACGCACAGAGCTTCATCATCAACAAGTCGTCCAATACAAACAGATTTGAAACATAATTATTAAAATAACACTTATGATCAATCAGAGCATGGTCTGGTGGATTCATTTGCACGTTGTCACGTCACAAACTGAAGTGTTGGATCACAGCTGACCCCAGAACAGAACAACCTCGGTGGAGCAGCTTTGTGGCTTTTATGGCGTCTTTGTAAAAACTAATTAGAGGCTCAGAAGAGAAGAGAAACCTTTTACCTTGAAGTTTTCATAAATCAAATATCTGCACCACAAATCCTGAGCTGTCCCTGATATCATTTCTTTCTTTATTATTTACTTATCAGGGAGTAATTTTCTGATCAACATCATATTTGTATTGTCTCTCTGCTATTCCATATCTCAGAAATCAAACTATTGTTGAACTTGACCTTTGACTCATAAACTCACAGAGTCAATCACGTGGAGATAAGTAAGTCAGACTCCTGGGAGAACTCGTCCATGTGTTATTGAGTCATTTTGTTCATATTTGAGTTACTTTATTATCCTGCTGCTGCCTCTGTGGTGCACGGGGTAATAAAATTAATTAACATGTCTTTGGAATCAAGTGGAACATTCAGTTCAGTAAATTATACTTTATGCAGTTCAGTTATGTTTCAGAGAGACATCTCCGCCCTGTCTGATAATCCTGTGTCCCAGGTATGAGGATATGGACACAATAAAGTGGCATTACACACACACATACACACACACACACTCACACACATACACACACACTAAGGTATGCGACACCAACACCGGCTGCATCATTAAAATCCCGTTGTAAAACTGCAGAAGGAATGTGATGGTGTTTTTATCCCTGGGACCTCAAACAGTTAAACACCTTGTTTGAAGGCTGTAAAACTTAATTCCAGAGCAGCCTCACGCCAGCGCCTCACTCCAGAGCGGCCTCATTCCAGAGCCTCACGCTCGTGGTCGTCAGACTCCTGCAGCTGGAAGTCAGCGCCCCCCCCGATCGGAGCAGATTAACCTTTAACGCAGAGAGTACGATCTGTGGTGACTCTGACATTATGAGCATGAAGTATGAGTTTTATTGGGAAGCTTCATAACACCAGTTGCTGATTGGATAGAATGGACACAGCTAAGTTTACTTCACAGGATTCACGAATCATGTGGAAAAGATCTGTTGGACTTTGAAGTGGCTTCATGGTTATTTTTCACTTTGTGGTTTTCATCTTGAATGAGTGGATTTGATCAAACTGCTTCTTCTGATAAGATGAAACAAATCAGTTCTCGAGGCGATATTTTTAAACCAGACTCATTTACTGCTGCTGTTATCTTGATCTGAAGTTGTTTTGAAATGCAAGTGTCCTGATTGGAGCAGAGACACGACTTCACCTTTGTCACAACCAATTAAAGTCCAGCACTGTCACAACATATTTTTTGTATTTCTGAAGTTTATTGACTGTTTCCTCTGGTTCTGCTGATACTAACTTATATCAGTGACAATGTTAGCATGATGATGTTTAGCAGTTATATCATATTCAACCTATTATTTTCGCACAATATGTATAAATCCAGTTTATTAATCGTGAACAAGCCAAAGTACACCTTCTTTGAATCATGAAGCTATAACATCATCACTTTCTTATTGTGGATTTGCAGATTGTCGAAGATTATCTAATCTGACCAGAGAATTGTGAATGATAAGGTTTGTTGGAAGAGGCGGATCTGACCCATTCCTCAAGGACGGGGCCCCCCCACCATCATCCCACCGGGGGGGGGGGGGGGGTCCCTCGACAACCCTCTGTGATCAGGACCCGACTTCCTGCAGGTGGCGAAACCTCATCTCATTTTGTCAAAACAGAAGAAAGAATACGATTCATAACCTCACAAAAGTTTAGTGTGGAAGAGGAAAGAAATTCAAAAAGTTTTACAAAACACGAGAAACAGAGCCGACGGCTCGGCAGCAGAATGATCCACTTCTTCTAACGGACACTTTTCTCTCCGACGGTTTATTCGGGAAGTGAAGAGCCATGAGGGGGCGGGGGGGTGAGACGCGTGCCCACATTCTGCAGCTCTGTCACTCGGGGCCCGGGCTGATCTCGTCACAGCTGTTCACGCCCACGTGCGCACACAGAGCAGCGAATAAATTACTGGAGCGTGAGCAAACTCTGGCAAACTTCTCGTCCATGTGTCGCTGCAGCCAGGGACGAGCATCTGAGTCGCTCCGTCATTCCACTCTGTTTACACATTCATCAAATGTCAAATGTCGAAAGAAAGACTGATGATTGACGGAGAACTGTTTGACACAAGGTGGAAGATTGAAGATGTGCACGACTATTTCATAAACTCAAGTTTATGACATTTTCTAGTCTCTAGCGTCGCTGGACTCCACATGAAAAGCATTTAAACTTTATTAAGCGTAATTGAAACAGTAAAAAATATGTCTCTAATAAAAAAAACAAGAGTAATTGGTCTGATTTGGTGAATGTTAAACAAAAGTATGATTTTTTTATTGAACATTATTTCTCAAGGGAAATGAGATTTTCAAGCAGTTAAACAGGAAACCGACCTGATGTAGGAGAAGGACGGAGGTGATTAGAAAACATAAATATATGAAATCTAATTAAAAACCTGTTAAAGTTCATAACGAGTGTGTTCTACCTTCCAGGGATCTGGGAGAGGTCCAAGAGGAAAAAGGACTTTCTGTTTTATTGTCCATTTTATCACAAGCTTCTCTGTGAACTGTCTGAAGGTCTTGATCTGGTTTCTGATGAACGTGGCTTCAGGTCATTGTCTACACAAGTTGTGTTGCACTTTGCTCATTTTGTGTTAAAACTCCGACCAGCAGCAGGAAAGCACTTAATGTGTTTGAGACGTGAAGGGGACGTGTGATCCTCTGGAGCTTCTGCTGTCTTTACCACAAATGTGTTTGGAGAAAGATTGAGTTTTACAGTCGGACATGTTCTTCTGCTCATATTCTGATGTTACGCTTGTTTTTGTGATGTTTCTAGGATCTGGAAAGCCGGTGTGGACTGGGCACGATTTTCACTCAGATTCAAACCACAGTAAAATAGCGTAAAGGTTCAAACTGAAGCTCCATGAGAAGAGTCCTTCTAACGAGGCCTCAGATCCAGGAGCAGAATCTGTCCAGACACACCGACACTGTCAAAAACCACCTACACAGGATTTATGGCTCCATCGAGCTGCACAGCTAATTTTCATTTTCATCTGCACAGGCCTCTCTGCATTCAGCCCAAAGTACTGAGTCAGTAAGTTTAACCAATCAGCTGCCGTGGTGCTCCCCACGCGCCGCCCTGGAACCAGGAGCATGCTCCCAGTCGTGGGAGCAACTGGGGCCTGTGGTGGATTGAGACTGTTCCCATCAGACCAGCATGACTCTCCGAAGATATCTGCTTAATGCTGCCGATGACTAAAAAGACGTGTAGCTGCAAATTTGGTGGATTTTTCCATCTTCGTTTTAATTCCTGTTTTAGTAAATTCAGCTTGCAGTCCCCCCCCCCCCCCCCCCTCAAGTGGCTTATGAGGATTACCACAAGCGCTGACGTCGAGCACGTTCCAGTCTCCAGAGGGAAATGAACCCAACAAGCGTCTTTCCAGGGAGCCACAACAGGAGCCAAATTCACCATCAGCCAAAAAGCACGAAGGTTTATTTACAAACCGAGATGGAGACGCCGGTTTGATACCAGGACGGAGACAATGGAGATAAACAACGCTGCTGATCCAGTGATTTATTTTCTGTCCTGCAGACAATTTGTACTGGTTTGTGTGTTTTGCAGAGAATGTAATTGTGAAAAAGTTTATGCTTCCTGGTGAAGTTGGTTTACAAAAGAGTTCAGGAGTTCGTGTGGTTTTCTTGAAAAGCAGCGAGTTGAGTTTCTTTGACTGTGAGTCATCGAACTGCAGCTGCAGCTGTAAACAAACCTGTTTGGATGAGGTCTCGTCCAATTCATGTCCAATGTGATTAACTCAGGGTATACAAACCGATGCATCATGGAAAACTGTGAATCATACAAATGGTGATACTGGTGCACGGCCTCACATGGAAGCCGCTGGTGGTGACGCATCGGTTCCACCAAAGCAAGGCAGCAAACCTTTTTTTGTATTTCTCTTTACGCGAATATGTTGTAAAGGTTTTTTGTTATGGCACATATTTGCTCAAGACCCCCCCCCCCCCCCCCATCAAATCCAGGTAAGGCGAGTGTTGAGTAAGCAGTATCGTTTTATTCTTAAGTGCGTAGGGAATCTCTTTCTGTAAGAGAGTCACAGGAGGTTCAGGATCACAACCTGGGAGTTTCCTTTATTAGCAGACCCACTTCTCTGCAGTTGATCTGTGTTCAAACTGTTTCAAAATGCAGTAAGAAAAGTGTTCAATATTAATATTTCATCATAACAGTTTTAGTCAAAACAAAAAAACATTAACAACCATCTCAGCTCTCCCTGCGTTTGTACATGGATGGAATCTTGGGACCGTGAATTCAGTCACCAGCTCCTCTGTGTGTCTTCAGGAACAATAGCTGCAGGTGCACAGCGGCAGCATTACACAGCTACCACACACACACACACTCACACACACACACACACTTACACACCTCCAGTGTGTAGGTGTCGGTGCAGCCTCGGTGAGACTCAGACCTGCAGACCGAGGAGGTTAAGTGGAGCTCAGAGGAAGAGCCCAGCTGTGATGAAGGACCGCGAATCCCCTAAGCCACAAGTCTGAGGGCAGGTTGGCACCACAGGAAGCTTTGATGGGAGATGGGCTGAGAGTCACTCTGTGCATCGACCATGGGGGGGGTGTTGGAAGTGAGGAGAGGGGAAAGTCTCGGCTCGCTCCCCCGACGGGAGAGGAAAACCATTTCTCGTTCTGAACAAGCCGAGCTCTGCAGGAATATTTATTTTTGGAAATATTGAAGTGTCTGTTATTTCCCAGATCTGAGCCACGTTGTTCCCGACGTCTCTTGCCTCGAACCAGGACCCACAGTCAGTTGTAACAAATCCCTTTCATCGATTTATTATTATTGAACTTCTCCACGTAGACCTGTTTTAATAACCGTAACCACAATCGTTCCACGACCTTCACCAAGAGTTTCAACAACCCCAACCCGTCCTCCCCCTGTAGCACACTGGAAATTATGGAAAGCGACAATTCTAAAAGCGCCGGCATTGAACGTTATCCAGGGTGTTTGCTTTAGCCGGCAGAGAAATTAAATATTATTGTGATACATGTCCCTGAGCTCACACATTTGATTAATATATGGAACCAGGCTGCAGGAGTGAGTTCCTGCCATGATGTATTAACATGGTTCCCTTTGCTCTCAAAGGTCTTTCAGGTTGAATGTATATTTACCTTCATTAAAAATAAGGAGCCCAACGCAAAACAGGAAACCACTTCAGACAGGTATTGTAAAACTTAGGTCTATATATATATAACTTTTTCTCTGTGGTATCAAATAGCCAAGTGGTTTTTGCCTTTGATTAAAGTCCTTATCCACATTTGACCCACGTTCACATGAAACTATGTTAGTTTATATAAATAAAACCACACAGAATATCAAATTCACGACTTTAAAATGTCCAAATCGAAAAAATGTAAACCTTTACAATTGTTTTTTTCCCAGAAACAGACATGAAGAAGAAGAAGAAGAAGAAGAAGAAGAAGAAGAAGAAGAAGAAGAAGAAGAAGAAGAAGATGAGGATGAGGATGAGGATGAGGATGAGGAGGCGGAGGATGAGGATGAGGATGAGGATGAGGAAGAAAACTATTTTATTTTTCTTTCCATGGTTCAGAGCTCTACATGTTTATTAAATTGATCACACACTCATTTAGCCTCACAATGAAATGTGCCTCAACGTATATTCCAAAGGAAACAGTTTGTGTTTTCCTCTCTGGATCGACACGAGCGTCTGAGAAGAAGAAGAGAAACTTCTCCTCTGTGTTTACAGACGCTGCCTCACGCAGTTAGTTCCTGTTGCTCTGGATCAAGACTCGTTCCCCTGCAGCCTGACGGAACGCAGAATGAGTTCAGACCAGAGAGCTGAGAGGCATGACTGTCTGAGCTTTGTATGTGAACAACACAGCGGGGGGGGGCGTGATTTCCCGCCTGCAGGTTTATCTCCCAATTAGCTATTAAATGTGCTCATTAAAAACTGCAAAGGCAAATGTCCTGGAACAAGACGTAACACAAAAAAAGACACAAAGATGTCGAGCAAACACGAACGACACAACGTTCCGAGTGATTGTGAAACGCAGAGTCTTTGAAGAAGCTGTTTGCAGTCGAGCGCCGCGCGGAGGGCGTGGATCGTTTCCCTCGACTCACGTGCACTTTGCACACGAGTGGGTCGCTCGTCACAGTCGTGGGATTTGACCCAAATCACTCTTGTCCAAAGTATTTTGTTGAGAACGTCACAGTCGCAGTTTTCTTGTCGGTAACAGGAAGCTCAGCCACTAACCCACTGAGCGCAGGGGAAGCTAATGACGCTCTTTACGACACACCACTCTTCCCACTCTGGAACCAGTGTGTTGTAAACAACTACTACTATTTACTGGAAAACCCATTTGCATTAGTGTGTGTTAATGCTCGGTTTAGTGTCGACTGCCGAGATGCGTTTTCCGTTTTCACACGAGGACAATGAGCGGTTGTGTTGCGCTCGAGGAGAAAACTCTCCCACATGTTTACAAGGCTACACAACCGAAAAGAATAAAACCACTAAGTGTTGAACACAAAAACATGTTGTGAAGCAACAAGACAATTATTGTGAGTTTCTTTCCAGTAAGTGTCTCATTATGCCCGTCTCCTATTTGTCATGATTTATTGTCATTTGTATTTGTTTTTACTACTACTACATGTTTGTCAGTTTGTTGTTGTTTTGTTTCCCCTCAGCAACGTTTTAATGAAGGTCTCACATGTTGTGTTGTAAATAATAAAGTATGGAAACGCCAACTTGTGATTTTGGATTCTTTCTATAAACCTCCCTCGACTAACTGTACGATAATATGACTTTGTTTTATAGCAATTAATTTTCATATTTATTAAAAGGATGAAAGACAAGGTTGAATAATTAAAAGAGAGCGTGTAAACATGTCGACGGGGGAACAGTGTGTTTGTGTATCTGAGGTTTGTGTTGCAGTTTATTTGTGTTAAACGTTCAGCGAGGTCGACTCTGCAGCGACCTTCACACCTGAAGCTCTTTTATTTGCTCTTTGTCACGATGCAGACGAGGGAAACACGAGTCACCGTGAATCAACAACAAATAAACAACAAACATTTCATTCACAGCTTCCGTGAGTTTATCCACATTTTGACTTTTACTCCTCAGTTGCTTTGAAACCACAGCTCGTGTTTGAGTCTGGAACCAGATCACGTATAATAAAATAAAACCAGACTCTTTATTTCTGCTTCTCTCTCTGCTCGCTCCTGTCGTTTCACATCACGTCCTTGTTTGGAATAATCTGCTTACAAACGAAGGGCAAACCCCAGTTTAACCACAGATTTATTACATTGACTTTCTAAGCACACAAAAGACACAACTATTGTATGTTGCATTATTAGAAGTAAAAACAATTGACCTTCAATTTCCCTCTGCTGCCAAGATGATGAGCGACCCATTAGTTCCAGTCAAAGTTGTGTTTCCTGTGAAGTCAGAATAATCGTGTGAGGAATTCTGGATGAAAAGAGATCAGATATGAATCCAGAGGAAGTTGTTGTTCTTATTATTGTTCAGTTATGTTGGAGAATCGTGAGTCGGCCTCAGCTGTCAATCATAACGTCTCATCCCGATTTTCTAGCATCAAGCAACAACTTGAACGTATGACAGCGTGATAAGTGTGATCATCTGCTAACAAAAAGGAGGTGGGGTTTATGACCTGTACTGCAGCCAGCCACCAGGGGGCGATCTAACAGTTTTATCGTAGTAGGAAGTCTGAGCTGGAAATTCTGATCATAGAATAAGAAGATTTTATTAAGCACCCTCAAGATGTGTCCTGTAAATGTTTGGCCTTCACACCAAGAGGTGACAGGAGGGGAGTGGAGGGAGTGTCACGACCCGGCCTCAGGCAGCTCGGGGTCAACCTGCAGTCAGGGTCATAAAGAGGAGGAGAGGCTGTCAGCGGCCCCCGGGGGCCCCTCGGAGAGGTGGCCCCTCGGAGAGCTGGCCCTGGCGGCGGAGCTAACCAGGTGACAGAAGACAGAAGAACACAGGAGGTGAGTCAGAGCTTCCTTTGTAGTTGTCACACGCTCTCTAAGCCGGAGTGACAGCAGTTTACCTTCCTGCCGCTGACATCTCTATCATTCCTCTGCAGATTCCAGACCCCGTGGTGGTAGAGCGGCGGCCTCGACAGGTGACAGAGTGTCCGAGTGACCGGGGGGGGGGGGGGGGGCTATGCTCGGCCCTGTAATAAGTGGCTCCGACAGACGCTCTGTCTGTTTGACTGCTTCTTCAGCGCTCGGCTCGTTAAAGCAGCTGCCACAGCCGCTTCTCAAATTACAGATCTGAGAGGTAATTGATAAGAGCCTCACACACACTGCTGTGTGTGTTCAGGTGTGTGTGGAGGTTATTGTTAGCACTCCTGAGCATGTGAGACAATGACTGGTGTGTGCATGTGTTGCCCTGGTTGATGAATTACCTTTGAGTTAAAACAACAATTTGATTCCTCGCATTACTTTGCAAGACTGTGAACTTAAAATATCTTTTTAAAATGTGCTTACTGAAACTAAGAGAGCAGGAAAACAGCAGATTAAGCAAAGAGCTGCCACAGATCAGAGCTTGTTCTGAGCTGACATGTTGCTTCAGTCTTCATTCATCAATCAGAGAGCTACTCAGCAGTTATTAGTCAGAACGCTGACTCAGCAGAGTTTAGCAGTCGCCAACAATTCTAGATTTCAACCATGACGGCAACAAAACCTTCAGCTCGGTCAGGACCTGTCTGCTCCTGTTGCTTTAAAACAAGTATATTATGTTAATTTAATAATCTAGTGTAAGGCTTTGACTGATTTCAGCCATTAAAGAATCATCAGAACATTCAGCGCTTTCAGGACGAGTCTCATTTATTCCAATGTCTGTATTATTACTTATGATAAATGCTAACCAGACCTTTTTGACAACATCTTTGCATTTTTTCACTTAATTTCACCAACAAAACATATAAGAGCTTTGTTTTCCCTTGGACACCAGACGAGTGCCTCAGAGAACAGACACTGTGCAACACTTTCAAACACGTGGCGTCAAATCAGACACAAACACAACTTGAGCAGGATGAGATGTGATCGGCTGCTGGTTCAGGATCAGTTGTGTTTCATCTCATCGTTAGTTCCAGTTCCTCCACACGTCCTCCGCTGCCTCTCAGCCGAGGCCCGATCGTCTCCGAGGAGCAAACTCAATGTTTCCTTCAGCAGCCGGGGAATAACGAACGATCCTTCATCGGATCCAAACCACCGGCACAATGTTGGTGACCGACCCTCGTCACTGTTTCCAGATCCAGAAGCCGGAGTCGTCAACGGGCTGCGGAGGTCACGAGCTTCATGAAGATAATTCACGAGTGAGGTGAACTCGATGAGATTCCACGAGTTTGTGGAAAAAATGAAAAAGGCTAAAGAGAAAAGTAAAGAACTCTTCCTTCTGTCCTGGAAAGTTTTCTTTCTCTTTCTTCCGTCCCTCGGGCTATGTGATACTTATTTTTTTGTTTTATCTCATTTGCACACATGCACTAAATATTTCATTGTGTAAAGTATTTTATCTTTTTATATATGCAAATTAATAATTAAACAAATCTTAAGAGAAAAGGAAGGAGGGTGTGTTTGCCTGTTTGAACTTTGAGCCGGTGTGTGTGTTCACAAGTTCATACACAGTATACATTTATCCATTATTACAGATATATAGTTTAAGTCCTTATACGTGTGTGTGAGTCCTGTGACACACAAACCTTTGTGAGATCTGCTGAGGTGTGAGAAGGGATTTCTGACTCTGATTGACAGCTGTCGTTGACCCATCAGGTAAAAACCTGCATCTGAATCTTCATGTCACAGCTGTGATCTGAACAAGAAAGATCCACAAGTTAGTTCAAGAACAAGTCGATTGAAACTGATTTAATTGACTAACGAGCCTCAAAGATCAGAAGGAAGATTTCATTAAACAAACCAAACCCTCACTCTCAGTTTGACACATGTCAATCATCAGATTCAGCTGCTGCTCCTCACTTCTTCAAACCTCAGTTTGTGTTTAACTACAAAATCTAAAATGTCACTCTCACCACTTTAGATTTATGTGTTTTATTTCCTATCCAGAAAATAAAAGATCATTTCAACATGATTTGACTGAAATTGATGTCTTGAATTCTGCAGCTGCATCCGGTTGGTTAATGTCTTGGTTTTTGAAATATTAAGATTTCCCACCAGCCTGGTGTGGTTCTAAATATCTGGTGTGACAGGCTCCTCCATTCCAAAGGACCAGATCTAGTCTGAAAGAGAAGAGGTTCTGGTCTGGATCAAAAAGAACCAGGGTCCAGAGTGAAAAACACTTTTTTATTTCGTTTAATACATTTTTTATTACTTATAATATAATATAATATTACTTCATCCCCTGACCTGAGACGCCTTATTTGGTGCACAATGGCAGCGCTCGTATCCAGGACAGTTTGGCTTTATTCCTGGAGTAGTGGGAGGAATATGATTATAACATAAGTCGATTCAAAAAAGAAAATATGATTTAAAAATAATGAATTATTTAAGAAGCCAGCGGCAGCAGGGACAAAGGAGCTCCTGAATGGTCCATTGTGCTTCTCCTCACCGTGGTGTTTACCTCATGGAGGAGCTGTGGGAGGTGATTCTCTCACCACTGAGCAGTTTCTCTAAATCAAAACACAATTCTTCTCTAAACCTGCTGTTTTCCTGCCACACAAATTGTCTGCTGGTTGTCACTCCTCCAGCTCCCCCGGTGTTTATTTTATTCCTGCTTTTATTGAAGAGCATAAACTTCCCGTGTCGTCTCTTGTCGTCTCCGCTCCGTTAACAGGAGTCGTGAAATCTTCACCTCAGTTCACTTTGCAGGATCTTTATCCTCCTTCTTGACTTCGGGCCATGAAGCAGAGCAGGCAGGTTTTTCCTCTGGTGTCAAATGCAACTTGAGGACAACTGCATCTTTCTGATGATTGTTCCCTTTGTTGCTGTAATTGCACTAATGCCTGAGAAATGAAGGTTATCATCTGAGGAACAGCTGGGCCACCGGGTCAAATCCGGGCGAACGTGTTGAAACTGGAGGCGGCGAAGTCCTGCAGCAGTCTATTTCAGTCTGTTATGCAAGAAGAAGAACACAGTCGCTCCACTGTGTTCCCAGTGTGTCTCCTGGTTGTAGCTATTGATTGGTTGAACGTGTGAGAGCAGGAGAACAGCTGGTTCATGTTGTGCTCTGGCGGTGCGCCCGCTCTCCCAGGATTGCGTACGTGGGTGTAAATCGTGGAGGGGTTGGGCTCTCGGAGTCCTGTGTGACCCAGTCGGGCGGTGGGCCGGGGGTCGGGGCCCGGGGACTGGAACCAGAGGAGCTGACGAGCTGGGAGTCTCTCTGTGGAGAATCACTTTGACTCTATTGACTTGGATTTTATTCTGTTTCCTCAAATTGGCCGTTTCCCTGCTCGTGGTTGTGTTCTCTGTGAGACTTGATTTGATTTCACTCCGGTCGTCTCCTCTGCTTTTAACCATTTCCCCTCTTTCTCTTTAACTCTCTCCTCTTAATTCTCCTGCTCTCCTCCCATCTCCCTCTTCTTCTCCTTTTTTACATATTTACTCATCTCTCCTTTCTTCCTCCCATTTCCTCCTGCCTTCCTCGCCCTTAATTCCTCCCTCCCTCCTCATCCTCTCTCCTCCCTTCCTCACCCACTCCATCCTCTCATAACAACTCGTGGAATGACAGGATAACATATGAAGCCAATCATCCCTGGGAGCGGCTCGGAGATATTTCCTATTTCTCTCCGGCCCCACCAGGATTCTCCTGCAACAGCCTCTTTGTGTTTTCACTCTTTATTTCCTCTGCACTCAGAATTAATCACTAACATTTGACGCATGAGCATTTCCACATTCAAGAGGCCACAGCCAGAAGCAGAGACGCATTGGTAGAAAAGAAAGGTGGAACAGCTTTAACCCCCAATGAGTTTTAATTGAGTTCCTTCTGTTCTGTAGTTTCAGTGAAATCCTGCTGACAAACAAACACACAACCGGAGCCTTCTTCAGTGTGGATGTAAAGTCTAGACTCACATGTCCTTAGTAGATTCACACATATATAAATCCTTTTTCTACTTTTCATAGAATATATATAAAGATATTTTAATAAACGAAGCACAGCGCAAAATCCCAAAGGGCAACTGGGTTTTCACAGCCGGAAGCAAATGACTAGCTTTGGTCTTTTCATCTAAATTTAGACACACACACACACACAGGCACACACACACCAGGCTAGAGACCCTTAATCATGTTACCTTTCTTGCAGCCTCAGGTCACGATTGTATTTTATACACATCAGTTATCAATAAGCCATGAGTTGATTCCTTTCTGACGCCTGTTTCCCTCGGTGCCACAGAGTTCTGTTGTTGTGCTCAACTATTAAAAGCACATCAATGAGCCTGTGTTCCTTAATTACCATGAACACTGTCTGTGGAGTTTATTTTGTTGAAGTCCCACGACTCAAATCTGAATTCCAGTGCAACAAATACACTATATTTAATAATTCTGTTTGAGTATCATTTGGTTATGAGATGAATAACATTTAAAAGAGTGTTTGTTATTCTTAAAGTTTTGCTTCTGAATCAATGGATTCAGGGAATTGTTAAGTTTGGTTGTTTCAAGTTTGTTAATATAAAAGCAAATATGGAATATCATCCGCCTCACAAGCTAATATTAGTGAAAGGAAATCCCGGCTGACATTCAAACCTGGAACGTTTCCCTCCATCCACTTTCTACACGGTTCATCCTTTCATCCAATGTGGACGTCTTTAGAGCAAGGAAGCTGGGATTCGAACCGGGAACCTTCTTGTTGTGCGTTTGCTGTTTTTCAAACAACTAATTCTAAAACTAAATGAGGTGGGAGGACTCAACTTATTATTATTTACAAAATTAATTATGAGGATTTGTCCTCTAATGCTCTTCTGACTCGAATGTGAATGTTTTAAGTTGCAGATAAAAGTACATTTGAATGATCTGGTTCAGGAGTGTGTGTCTGTGTGTGTGTGTGTTTGTGTGTGTGGTGTAACTGCTTTAATGAGAGATGCTGCACATTCAGCTTCCATACGCCCCCCCCCCCCGGCCTGTGTGTCTGACAGGGCTCTGGACAGCAGATTCTAACAGGCGTCCCTGTGATGCAGCCACTTCCTCTCGGCGCTGCTCTGTCTTTTCACATCCAGATCCCCCCCCCCGGGTCCCGGGGGCGGCGGCTCTGGATGCAGCCTGATCAGAATTCTGCTCCTTGTGACTCCACGTGTTGTAAACATGTGTGTGTGTGTGTGTGTGTGTGCAAAGGATATGTATATATAGAGCTGAGATTCCGACTCACAGATCTTTTCTGCTGCGTCGTCTCCACAGTGAAAGGTCGAGATCAGAGTGTGAGTGATGAGCAGGGGGCGGGGCCTGGCGTCAGTTTGGAGGTGGGAACCAACAACAGAACCTGAGCCTCGTGAAACACGTCGGCCGCAAGCATTCCCCCCCGAAGCTCAGTTCACCGATCACTGTCACCTGGAAACGTAAGAGCCAGCTTCCCCTCGGCTCCGGAGACATGAGAACAGGATCCCATCCCGCCGGAGGAGTTGACCCAGAATTCAAATCTGTCGGAGGTATCGGGTGACAGATGTTGACATCTGCTCGCCTGCAGTCCCAGGGAGTCAAACTGAACTGGGAGCAAACCACAGTCTGGAAGTCAGGACGCTCTGATTCTGCAGCAGAGACGTAAATCTCAGAGTTCAGTGAATCAACTGAAGGAAGCAGCGTCATCCTCGGGTGGAGATCCTCTAACTGTCTCTGATTGGTTCAGTCCCGAAGCTCCAGAGACACAAATCACAAATCACTCCTACTTGTCCCCAACACGTGTCCCTACTGTTTGTTCTAAATCTCACCTGGGTCACATGGACATAAGAAAAAGAACAGAAGCAGTGAAATTATAATTAATGAGACTGCATCTTCCAAATTTCATCCAAACAGCTGTGAGGTCCTGTACCTGAGTAAACAGGTCAGCTCTTTCCTCTGCATATGAATGTAAACATGTCAACATGTCAACACATTTAAAAAGACGTCCCTGACGGTAATTAAGGTTTTAATCACAAGTTAATTATTGAAGCGCGAGCGAGAAAAACTTTTTGTTCATTAACATATTTACAGTTCTGAATAAATTAATGCTCATTCATACAGAACACATGTTTACCTGAGAGAAAAGCCAGGCAATTAAATTAGTTCTAATATTTTGTTTACAGTTATTAACGGCTCTGAATTGATCGATTACTGATGAAGTCAGAAGTCGCACACAAACTGGTTTACTACACAAATTACCATCTGTACAAACGGAGGATTGTCTTTCTCTTTCAGTTCAAGGAATCACTTCACTGCTGCAGGGATTGTTCGAGTAGGAATTTGTCCCTCGTTCAATTCCTGTGACTCAAACACACACACGTACACGTTTCACCACCGGGGTCAGAGGTCAGCCGGCGACGCACCGGAGGCTCCATTGTTGAAAGGGAAGGAAATATTATCCGTCACAGGAGACTGGTCCCGACCCGTAAAACCACTTCCTCTGCTGCAGGTTTCAAACAGTCACCGGCGTTCACACCCTCTGAAGGTTGTTTATTCAAAAAACAGCTTGTTGAAGATTCAGGACAAAGTGTCGAGCACAGAGACGATGGATCAATATTCAAATTCTCTGGGAATATAAATCAAACAGAACATGTTTGGACTGAATAACTCCACTTTTAAAATATATACAAAACTAAAAAGAAGAGTAAACAAACCTGTTTTACATAATGTTTATATTTTCGACTATATTTACATGAGCAGCAATATTCCAACTCTGACTTAATTAGACTTTTCAATTAGGATATAATAGGATAAGTTGCAAATACAATATTTAATTCATATTGTTGTTTACATGATACAATATTGTTGGTATTTAATGAGCTTATAATAATAATATCGCAAAATGCTGCAAAAACTTGAGGCTAAAAATGATCGTACTTTGCGTAAAATACTCTATTTGACTAAACTTGTTATTAAATATTATAAACAATATATTATAATACTTATTTACTAACCTAATAATTATGGTATAAATACAATTATTATCGTACATGTGGCAAAGCTGAATGTGACTGAGATGTAAACACGTCGACTTGATGCCTCTAAGGTCTGAATACTCTCCATCTGATTATTCTTTATTCCGAGTATGATCTTATTCAGACCATAATCTTAATCAGGTTAATTATATTTTAATTTTTACTTCCACGTGTCCTTTCCGAGACAATCCATATTCATAGCATCTTTATTGAAGCCATTCAGAAAGCAACCTGTTGTACACTGTCCTGACCCGGAGCAGAAGTGAAGAAGCATCCACTCGTCTTCCTCCTGCACTCGTCGAGTGAGCAGCTTGTGTAAATGAGTCCAAACGACTCACAGGCCTCATTTCCTCAGTGATTCGATCAGGATCTGCTCCCATTCAATGATGTTTTCATTATCGTCCTCCTCCTCCTCCTCCTCCTCCTCTTCTTCTTCCTCTTGTCTCTGCTCCCTCGTCCATTAGAGAGGCAGTGGAGCCCGGCAGCAGAAACAATAAACTGAAGGATCTGATCATCTGACTGGAGAGAGAAGGTCAGCTGAGCACCAAACAACCTCGGTCGATACATCAAAACAGATCTTTGCTGTTTCTTTTCATTCATTATGAGCATTTTTCTATATTTAAAAATATATATATTTAATAAGCTGACATCTCAAGTACAAAGATACAGAAGAGATGAATCGATAAATGACATTTAAATGTATTTTAAAGAATATTTTATACCTCAAATTTATTCAAATGGCAACACACAATTGAATTGTTTTCAAATTAAAGTTATCCAATGTCTAAATGTCTGTTGTTGACTTCAAGTGGAACATTGAACAGATTGATCTTCTCAGTTTAGTGATGAATGTCTCATGTGGTATTATTTGGGTTATTATGACATTTGCGCTAAAGTACTGTAATAAGTACTTAATTACTTTTTGGGTAAATCCACTTTTCATAATCACTTCTCATGAAGAGCGTCTGTGTTTCCCTGAGTAGATTATGAATTATTCATAATGATGCTGAAACCTTTTATGCAGTAATGAAAAAAAACACAGTTCAAATGTAAATGTCAGTCACGGTTACATCACATTAAAATAGATAATCAGCAACATGCACATGTTTCTGAATGTGATGCACAAAGTATGAACACCACGTATTCTCAGATTCTGTTCCACGGTCTTATTTTCCTCCTTCTCTCTCCATCTCTCCTTCTCTGCACCGGTCCCACTCCATCACTCGCTCTCTGTCGAATACCCAACTCAATATCTTTTATTGTCCTGAGCGTTATTACATAACTTCCAAACCGCCTGGCTGTGTGTCCCCGGCCACGCGGCTCTACTTCCTGCTGCCGGGTGTGTATTCACCAGCCTGCACCGAGCGGCCGGCCCAGGGTCCCGGCCTCCAGCAGCCGACCTGCTCGTCCTGATGGGGAGATCGTTTCTGATTGCATTGATCTGAAACTATATTTAGAAACCGACCGTGAACCAGACATTTATCAGTGTCTGTGAGCCGCTCGGCCTCTGGAGGATACTCCGCTTGTCTGAGATCAGTCTCTCTCTTATTTTTTTTCTTGATTTTGGCATTTTGTGTTCAGCGTCTTTATTCGTCTCCCAGGAGCATCTGGGCTGTGTGTGCTCGGTGGCTGTGATTGGTTCTGGGATTGAACCCAGTGACTGTGGGAAACTGGGCGAGTTCCAAACAGGTCTTGTTCTTCACAGCTTAGAAAACTGACGGAGGAGGTGTGAAGCTTCTGAAGAGAAGCACTGGGGGCTGCTGGATTCTGTTTAATCAAATATCAAGAATCAAACAGCGGCCATTCACTGCAGCTCACAGAGATTTCTCTTTAATAACAACCCTTAGATTTTCTGTTTCTTTTCCCATTAAAGCATCTTAAAGCCGTCAGAGATTCATCTTCTGCTGATAAGTACTAAAACATTAAATGGGTCCAATTCTCTGGAGAGTTAAAGCTCCCCCTGTTTCACTGTTTCAACGTCTTTACAGAATCCTGTTTTAACAAAGGGTTATTTTTATAGGAAGTGTTGACAGCTTTAACATGGAATAAATGTATAAATAATCCATCTTCAAAACTATATCAATGCACAAAAACATGCACAAACCTGCAGAGACACAAATTCTCTTCTGCAGACACACACACACACACACACACACTCTGTGATTGTCATCATCCCAGAGAGGATTAAGACACTGGGTCTCGTCTGTGCACGTTCAGGGAGCATGAATAACTTGAATCTCATTCTAACACAAGGGACTCGTTTCAATGAAGACGTCAGTTTGTTTCCACGCTGCCGCCCGGACTTCTGTCGCAGCCAAACTTCCACATCTTGATTACAGATTTCACACAGAGATGAGTCCCCGAGTCTTTTCCTTCATCAAAACAAATGACACAAATGCTTGGAACTTGCCAATGGGTGGCAACTTCCAAGGAAAACAAGGAAACACAAACTGAATCCTCGTCGCTCTGGAGGATTTCTGCAGAATTGGATTCTGGACCTTCTCCGGGAATATGTCTCTCCCACAGAGATTATTAACATCGATATCGACTCTTATCACCAAAATCTCTCTCTCACTTTTTCATCCTGAGATATTT